>NW_025920155.1:1223343-1418859 GCF_902686445.1 Sciurus carolinensis
GTAAGTTGCAATATATGACAAACCTTGACATTACCTTTTCTTGTTTAATCTTCTAACATGCTTCTAATAGATGATACTGTTTGCTCCTTGAGGAGACCAGATGTCTGCAAGGCTCCAGGAATGACAAAGGTCATACGTTCAGCTCTCGTGGGCCTGGTATGCAGCCCTGAAGTCATCACCACAGAGAAGAACAAGTGTGTTTGCATGGTGAGTAGCTGGTATTTTTGGAGCCTCTCTCTGTACTACGATTGTTGGGTAATGCCTTGCCTCATCTGCTTGCCTTAGGCAGGCATTACGAAGTCTGTTATATGAATGGAACAGCCGAGGCTCAGAAGGGCTAAGATGCTGGTCCAAGGCCACCCAGTGAATGAATAGCCACGTGTGGGATGCAATCACAGGTCTCTCTGGCTTCAAGGATGTGAGCTGTCGCTGCAGAAGCTTCACCTGAGCTGGCTTATGGGTACTAGGGTGTGTGTGTGTGTGGGCGGGGAGGACACAGGAGAAGAGAAGGAGGGTGACTGAACATTGGGATGGTGGCTTGGCGATGTCCTGTCATATGTCTGAGTGTGGAAGGGAAGGGCAAGATGCTCTGGTGCTACTGAGAGAGAACCAAGGGGGACAGAGGGACTTGGAGGCCACTTGCATGTCTCCTCGGTGCTTTTGAGAACTCCGTCTCCTGGGAATCCACCACAGGTGCCATCTAGCTGCTTCTTGAATTGGGGGTGTGACTGACAGCAGAATACAGAATCCCGGGCTGGCGGGAACCTTCAAGGGCTCTGGCAACATCCCTCTTCCCCATGTTCTCCTGGGTGGATGGATCTACATTTCTCCTGAAGGGCCAGGAATTCAGCATCCAGTTCTGGCTCAGATCCACAAGTTGGGGAAGGGGGCCTCCTCACCCTAGGACTACATGAGGTTCTTGAGGTAGTGAGCCTCCCATCCTGGAGGCATGCAAGCAGAAGCCACACTTCTCCAGGGAAGGGGACCCTCCCTTGGGTAAGGGGCTAGACTCAATAATATCTGCAGCTGTTTTCAATGCCCAGTTCCTAGACTCATGACCCTGAGGAGGTGCTGGACAGGAGATGTACTACATCCATTACTTTATATGACTACCAAACCCTCAAGACCCCACCTGCCAGCAGGTATCAACCATTCTCTCCTGGTTCCACTCAGGCACGAAGGTTGGCATCCTCTCAGTCAATGGGCATTGGGTTTACAGACAGTCTGAGAGTTTCATCCTGCTCTATCAGTCGCTAGCTGTGTGACATGAACAAGGGACTCAATTTCTCTGGACTCCCATTTTCCTTTCCGTGAAGTGGGGCCGGTAATTGAACGCATTTGCTATCACCAACATGATGGGTGAATGGGGTGTTCCCCAAAAAGCAGCTGCAACTGTCCCTGAGGAGCAAGGGCTTCATGCATTTGAGCTACTATTCTTTATTCAACAGGAGATAATTGCAGGTCAGTGAAGTGTCCCACCTGGGGAAACATGGGTAATACATGTGAAGAAGAAAGACCCTTCCATTACAGAAAGCCCTGTCTTTCTCCCCAGGGTACCTCAATGTGGACAGAGGAAATGCCAAGCAACAAGTTCCTCCTGCCTCCACATCTTCAAAGTCTTCCCACGAGACCACATTTGGATGCAACCCAAGGCTGGGGTGATGGTTGGCCCTTGACTTTATCAGAACTGGCTTTTCCCAACCTGACTGCACATGCCATTGACATGTAATCTAGCATTATTTATTACTTGTTGAATACTCACAGTCTCTTCAACCCTCTGTAAGAGATAAAGAAGATAAATCCCGGGATCCTGGGGGTTTGCAATTGCAATTGTTCAAGACTCCAAGTGCACTGGCTGAGAAGGTTCCAATGCTCAGGGCACATCGACTCTGAACTCATTTCTTCCTCCCATAAAGAAGACAACTTAGTGCGAGGCTGAGCTGGGATCTCAGCAGAGTTGACTCTCAAGACAGAAAGAGTAATAACAGCACATGCTATTAAAATTAATTAAAAAAGAAGTCTTTCTAAAATCCCTTGGAGCAGTAAATCATTACCAACTATGAAACCAGGGAAGTGTTGATTTCCCCTTCTCTTCACAAGTCTCCAACTTCTAAACTTTATCATCCAAGTTATTTACCATATGGGGATAGGGGAGGGAGGAGGATAACTTTTTAAAGGCAGAGAAAGAAATAGACATTGCCTGGAAGGTTGATGCCCCCTAGGACCTTGGGATTCTCCTTTGTTCTGACAACTGAAGCCAAGATCCTGTCACGCTCTGTCAACATGGGACTTGCTTAGTGAAACCATGAAGGTACATTTTTAAGAGGACACTAATTTATTACCATTCTGTTTCAAGAAAGAGGACAGAGGTATAGACCCAGTTAAAGAAGTACTTGATAATAGCCATTCTAATTGGAGTAAGATGAGATCTTAAGAGTTCTTTTAATTTGCATTTCTTTAATTACTAGAGATGTTGAAAATTTTTTCATATATTTATTAATCACCTGTATATCTTCTGTAAAGTGTCCAGTTCTTTGGCCTATTTATTGATTGGGTTCTTTTTATTTTGTAAAGTTTAGTAAGTTCTTTATAAATTTTGGAGATAATAGATGTTGGCAAGGATGTGGGACAAAAGGCACACTTTTACATTGCTGGTGGAGTTGCAAATTGGTGCAGCCATTCTGGAAAGCAGTGTGGAGATGCCTCAGAAAACTTGGAATGGGGGACTGAGGAGATAGCTCAGTTGGTAGAGTGCTTGCGTTGCAAGCACAAGTCCCTGAGTTAGATTCCCAGCACCGCAAAACAAAAACAAAAACAAAAACAAAAAGAAAACTTGGAATGGACCCACCTTTTGACCCAGCTATCCCACTCCTTGGTTTATACCCAAAGGACTTAAAATTAGCATCCTACAGTGACATAGTCACATCAAGGTTTATAACAGCTCAATTCATAATAGCTACATTATGGAACCAACCTAGATGCCCTTCGACAGATGAATGGATAAAGAAACTGTGGTATGTATACATAGTGGAATATTATTCAGTCATAAAGAATAATAACATTATGGTATTTGCAGATTAAATGGATGGAATTGGAGAATATCATGCTAAGTGAAATAAGCCAATCCCAAAAAACCAAAGGCCAAATGTTTTCCCTGATAAGTGAATGATGATACATAATGGGGTTGGGGAGTTGGGGAATGAGAAAAGAATGGAGGAACTTTAGATAATGTAGAGGGAAATGAGAGGGAGGAGGGACAGGGTATGAAAAATGGTGGAATGAGACAGACATCATTACCCCATGTACATGTCTGATTACACAAATGGTATGAATCTACATCTTGCACAACCATAGAAACGAAAAGTTGTATCCCATTTGTGTCCAATGAATCAAAATGCAGTCTGTAAAAATAAAAAAGAAAAATAAAATAGTGTATTTCCTCAAAAAAAAAAGTATTTGGATGTTGTTAACCATGCAGTGAACCTGCCCCTAGATGGTCAGATCTGCCCAAAAGATGCTGGGAGATTGGACAGGTGAGCCACTAAGAGACTCGTTTCTAATGGAAGCGTCCCTGCTATGGTCAGCCTGATCCCCCACCCAAGAGAGAATGAAACTGAGAGCTAAGTTTCATTAACCACTTTTCTTCATATCCATCGAATCACGGTGTTCTGGGTTCTAGGCTGCTTTTAGTCCAAAATCAGCTGCTCTGCCTCTGCCCACACCTGGTTGAGGCCACCATTTCCTTGGACTTAGGAGACAGGAATGACTTGCCCAGTAGTCTCCATCCGTGTTGCTTCTTTCAGTCAGATCCTGTCCTTATCAGTCATGCGTAGCAAACGCCTTACTGAGGTTTAACACGCAGAAGGCAAATTGCACGCTTGGCCAGGGGCATGGCACCTGAACATTTTTACAAAATGAAACCTGATCCAGAAACAACATTCTGGGCTCCCCAACACCCCTCAGCCTCCTTCCCAGTCATTACCTGGCTCCTCCTCAGCGTAACTGCTGCCTTGGCTTCATACCTGGTCGAAGCTCCACCTGGGTTATGTGGAATGGGATTGTGCAGTGTGTATGCTCGACCACGTGGCAATGCTCCTTTTGAAAATTCAAAATTGTTCCACAATGATAGACGTATGAAGGAACAGTCTGAACGCCAGGCAAGGTTTGCAGTTGCTTCTGTGTGGTTTGGTGAAATAAAATGCAAAATCAATGTAGAAAATTGCACCCAAATGAAAAATTTCACCTGTGTAATATTGTGCTGCTGTTTTTACTAGGGCCCTATTTTTTTAAAGTGTTGCTGGTAAAGGTTTTTGAGTGGTCTCCCCTCACCCCACTTTCCCCATATACCCATGACTTTTTATTGAGCCACCATGCCTAACACAGTGTCACATCACCCTGTCATGTCATGGTGGGGCTTATGTGGTCTTGAGTCTGGCTTCTTTCCTTTAGCACATCTGTGCTCGTGAGCTTCATCTGTTGTTGCACACGGGTGTGGCCTGATCATCCCAATGCCTGTGTAAGGATTACAGAATTCATTTATGCTTCCTGCTGTGGTGGGGCCTTTGGATCATTTCCAACTGGGGGCTATTTCAAATAGGGTGACCGTGGAGAGGCCCATGCATGTCTTTTGATGAACTATGCTTGGGTATTTCTTTTTCTTTTTAATTTTTGCACACCTTAGACATCAACAGAGACCCTTGGGTAGTTGTGACGGAGATCAGGGGGATGCACAAAACCTGCACTTTTTACAATCTGGCCAGGAAACCCAGGTCCCCTTGAATGGAATGGAATCAATCCTTCTTCACCCAGCCCCATGTTGGTCCAGCTTGACAGAGACACATTGATGCCTGCTGGTGAGGGGCTTTCTGAGTGAGTGGGCATCTTCTCCATCACTCCAGCTAAGAAATAATCGAGCGAGCTCATCGCTCCTGCAACTCTAAAATTCTCAAGGTGAAATTCAGTTCTCTCTTTGGGCAGGAGAAATGGTCCCTGGGAAAGACTGGAGGTCGAGGATTTCCTGTTCACCCTCCTCCTCTCCAACGGTTGGAGGAACTCTAGCAGAGCAAGGGTGCTGAATTCACAAACCAGGGGACCCTCAATTGTGCAGTTGGGGAGAGGCAGGTGCCTCAAAGGAGACCCCGGCTCTCCCTCAGCCAACTTCCCATGCTCCTAGCGTGGCCTCAGAAGTCAGTGTCACAAGCATATGTGTGTTTTCAGAGTCAAACTCCCTGAACCAGGCTGGTTCCAAAGGAACTAGGTGTTTTCCACTGCAAGTGAAGTTGGTTAGATTTCTGTTTACCCTCTGAGGTCAGGGAAACTGGGAGCTAACAGCCAGCCTGTTTTTCCACTGAGCATTTAAATCCCTCCTCTGCTGTAAAAATGGTCCAGGCTTTCTCCAGCTCCTCTCATCCGAACCGGGTTCCCACCCCTGGCCAACCCGAGGAGCCCATGCCATGCAGGGGAGCTTCCCATGGTGGGATCTCCTTAGAGAAGACCAGTCAGCCAGGTGCTTCTGCTTCCGGGGCCTTCCACAGGGGACATCCCCATCTTCCTTCTGCTACTATTGTGCACAAGCAAAATGTAGGATTTTTTTTTCTTTTTAAAAGACTTTTGTTACCTCCAATCGGCTAAAATGCATGAGGGCCTGTTTTCATGAATACTTTGGGACAGATACATTTATCAGTGAATTCACACTAGGGAAGGGGATGCTTTCAGAAGACGGTGGAATGAGAAGCACTTCATGACATATGGAAATGAGAATTCTGGTCCTGGGATCAAAAATAAATATCGCCCAACAGAGGAATTATTTCTCTCTCTAAAAACTTTCAACAAAGGGTGGGATAATGAGTAACAGGTGCAGAGATGGGGATTCCGCCTTCAACCCCGACCCTGCATGGAGGTCTCTTCTCTGAAGGACCCACATCAACTGCTGGGTGCCCTGTTTCTGTGATGGATCTCCTCCACGAGCATGCTTCTCTGTTTTATTTTTGAATTTAATTTGACTTATTTTTATCTTGATGGGATTTACTGCTGCATAGTCATCCATGCATGTCACATAACCATGTGGTCTGGCCCATGTCACTGTCCCACGCTATTTTTATTTTTGCCTTGGTAACCAACACTGACCCACAAACATTGTATAGATGGATCTCCTCGCTTCTGAGATGAAGTCTCACTAAGTGACCCAGGCGGGTCTCTTCATTCCTGGGCTCCAGGGATCCTCCCTCCCCAACCTCCCAAGTCCTGGGATTACAGATGGTACCTGGTACCATAAAAGCACTTTGGTAGGCGGAACTTTGAGAGATGGACTTGCAGATGTGGTATTTTGATAGAAAAATGCCATTTGCATTCTAAAAAGGTGTTTCCCATTTAAACATCTAGTAGTGTTTGGAAGGAACTCAGAAGCTTCCCTGTACCTTCTCGAACACTGGATATTACCAATTTAGAAAAAAAAGTCTGCCCCTTGAGCAAAGAAGATAGTATATGATTATTATTTTTGAATACCAAGTTTATTGAATTATATTAATGCATAAAGAAATGTCCCCCTTTAAGGATGTGGTTGAATGAATTCGACATGTATCCATCGCTGCAATCAAGGAACAAAATATTTCCACCATCCACAAATGTTCCTCTGCTATCAATTTCCCCCTCTCATCTCTCACTCCTGAGAATCAATGATGTGTATTCTGTTCCTTTAGATTTAACTTTTCCAGGATGTCATATAAATGGAAATTATATTATGTGATCTTTGGCATGTGGCTTCTTCTGCTAGTACAGTAGATGTGTTGAGATGCTTCCATGTGTGTGCAGATGCCAGTGGTTTCTCTTTTCATTGTTGTATAGTATTCCATCACGAATATACCACAATTTGTTTATTCATTCATCAGTTGATGAGTTGCTTCAAGAGTTTGGGCTATTGTGAATAGTTATGCTATAAATATTCCTATTTAGGTCTTTGTGAGACAAAGTTTTAATTTCTTTTGAGTAAATTTAACTTGGGATGGGATTTCTGGATTATATTTTTAGACTAGAGTTAACTTTATTAAAAACAACAACAACAAACTTCTTTCCAAAGCGGTTATCCCTATTGTCTCAGTTACCTAGGGCTGCTATAATGAAGCTCCCTGATTGGGAGACTTAAGCAATGGAAATTAATTTCCCCAGGATTCTGGAGGCTGGAAGTCTGAGGTGAAGGTGTTGGTGGGGTGGGCTTCTTCTGAGTCCTGTATCCTCAACTTTGGTTGGCTGCATTCTCCACATGACTTGAAGACATCTCCCTATATTTCTATGCTTAAATATCCTTTTCTCTTCCTTCCCCCCATTTTTTGTAGAACTGGGATTGAAACCAAGGGTGCTTTACCACTGAGCCACATCCCCATCCCTTCTTCAAACTTTTACTTAGAGACAAGTTCTCACTAAGTTGCTGAGTCTGGCCTCGAACTTGTGATCATCTTGCCTCAGCCTCCAGAGTAGCTGGGATGATGCACATGAGCCATGGCACCCTGAAAAATATCCTTCTTTTTGAGGATATTGGTCGTATTGGATTATATTCTATGCAATGACCTTTTAATCCAGTCCATTCTTTAAAGATACCATCTCCAAGTGCAGATACAGTCAGAGGTGCTAGGAGTTAGTACTGGAAGATAGAGACCTATTTTGTGCCTGGGTGTGTTGTGGGGATGACCCAATGCAGCCCAGGACACCTGCCAATGAGACCCCAGGGCTGCAGCTATCCCACATCCTCATGCACACTTTGGGTAGTCAACCTTTTAAATTTAGTCTGCAGTTTTTATCTTTTATCTTTTATTATTAATATTTGGTACCAGGGATTGAATCCAGGGCCACTTTACCATGGAGCCCCATCCCCAGCCCTTTTATATTCTATTTAGAGAAAGGGTCTCACTGAGTTTCTTAGGACCTTGCCTATTTGCTGAGGCTTGCTTTGAACTCTCGATCCTCCTGCCTCAGTCTCCAGAGCTGTTGGGATTATAGGTGTGCACCACCCCGCCTGGCAACTTTTATCTTTCTGAGTAAAGAGCACCGGGCTCTGTCAGTTAGCTCAGGCCCAGTTGCTGAGAAGGCCAAGGTCATCATGTCCCCAAAGTGAGCAGTCAGTGTGCCAGCCCTTCCAAAGGCCATGTCCCATCAAGAGCCCAAGCAAATGTGGATGGATCCCTGTGCCCCTTTCCCTGCTCCTTCCAAAATGATCTTGGTCTTGCTGGTGGTGGGAAGCCTCCAAGCATTCCTGGAATGTATGAGGAATTAGGAGAGCCCACAGCATCCGATGCAGCCTCCCACGTGGGGGCCGATCGGGTCCCTACTCTCAAGGTCAAGTGTGCAGTTGGGATGATGGAGGACCCAAGAAAAGGTTGAGATGTGGGTGGGGATTTATGATGTGAAGAGCAGATGCTTCTCTTGGCATTGGGGGTGGGGTGACCCCATCTCTCATGATCCAGTTTGCTTCACCCAAGGTCAGTGGCCATCTAGATAAAGTCAGACATTATCCTTGGACATGATCAAGCAGAACAAGCAGAGGATCCCAGGACTCTTAATAATTTCCCTCCCACGTGGTAGGGTGAGAGACAAACAGAGGTAAAGATCTGGACACACAGGCATGGATTTTTATTTATTTATTTATTTATTTATTTATTTATTTATTTATTTATTTTGCAATGCAATCTGTTCTTTATCTGGTCGCTGCTTCCATTTCAGGATGGATGCACGAGAATTCAGACCTACTGCTCTTCTTTGCATTTCTCTCCCTCCCCCAGCTGCCCCCCAAGCCTTGCCCACAAAAGTGACTCTGATAGATGGGGAGTGATATAAAGATTGACTGGCTGGTGACCGAGGGCACGGACATGTTTTTTTCTCAGCGGGCAGACCAACAGGGCCCAGGAAACCAAATGCTCTGGCTGGAAAGACAGCTCCCCGAGATGAACCATCAGACACGAACATCGATGGCAATTGGATTTTCTGCAAGTTACAGTCACTTAGGACTCCCTAAGCCTGTCTACAAAGCTGAGGTTGAAACCCTCAGCCTCCTCAACTCCAAGTCAGCTTTGGCACCAGGAATGAAAAGCCATTGGTAATAATAGCATTAGAAGGCTGTTGGTATGCTAATTTTAAGTCCTTTGGGTATAGGCCAAGGAGTGGGATAGCTGGGTCAAATGGTAGTTCCATTCCAAATTTTCTGAGGAATCTCCATACTGCCTTCCAGAGTGGTTGCACTAATTTGCAACCCCACCAGCAATGTATGAGTGTTCCTTTTTCCCCACATCCTCGCCAACACCTGTTGTTGCTTGTGTTCTTGATAATCGCCATTCTGATTGGGGTGAGATGGAATCTTAGGGTGGTTTTGATTTGCATTTCTTTTATTACTAGAGATGTTGAACATTTTTCCATATGTTTGTTGATTGTTTGTAGGTCTTCTTCTCTGAAGTGTCTATTCATTTCCTTAAACCATTTGTCAATTGGGTTATTTGTAGTCTTGGTGTTGAGTTTTTTGAGTTCTTTATAGATTCTGGAGATTAGTGCTCTATCTGAAGTATGATTGGCAAAGATTTTCTCCCACTCTGTAGGCTCTTTCTTCACATTGCTGATAGTTTCCTTTGCTGAGAGAAAGCTTTTTAGTTTGAATCTATCCCAGTTGTTGATTCTTGCTTTTATTTCTTGTGCTATGGGAGTCCTGTTGAGAAAGTCTGGTCCTAAGCCGACATGTTGAAGATCTGGACCTACTTTTTCTTCTATAAGATGCAGGGTCTCTGGTCTGATTCCGAGGTCCTTAATCCATTTTGAGTTTAGTTTTGTGCACGGTGAGAGATACGGGTTTATTTTCATTTTGTTGCATATGGATTTCCAATTTTCCCAGCACCATTTATTGAAGAGGCTATCTTTTCTCCATTGCATATTTTTGGCCCCTTTGTCTAGTATGAGGAAATTATATTACAGAGATACAGCCACATCAATGTTCATTGCTGCTCAATTCACCATAGCCAGATTGTGGAACCAACCTAGATGCCCTTCAGTTGATGAATGGATAAAGAAACTGTGGCATATATATACAATGGAATATTACTCAGCCATAAAGAATGATAAAATTATGGCATTTGCAAGCAAATGGACGAAATTGGAGAATATCATGCTAAGTGAGATAAGCCAATCTCAAAAAACCAAAGGAAGAATGATCTCGCTGATAAGTGGATGATGATACATAATGGGGCGTGGGAGGGGTTAGTTTTAGGGTTAGAGTTAGGGTTAGGGAGGGGGGCAAGAATGGGGGAAGGAAGGACTCTATAGAGAGAAAAGAGGGATGGGAGGGGTGGGGTGAAGGGGAAAAAATAACAGAATGAATCAACCAACATCACCCTATGTAAACGTATGATTACACAAATGGTATGCCTTTACTCTATGTACAAACAGAGAAAGAACAGGTATCCCATTTGTTCACAATAAAAAAAAAAGAAGGCTGTTGGTGAAAGTGTGTGAAGGGCTGGGAGGGAGGCTTAGCCTCCCTGAGTCCTGGGGCAGGGGAGGCTGCATGGGAGGGTCAGGAAAGGGGGAGCAAGGTGGGGCTGGGCCCCAGAAGGATCTGGGGATCAGGGAGGCTGACAGGGCCCCAGCCTGGAGTCTTGAGTCTGGGCTCTGCCATTTTCCAGTTGTGGTGCCTCAGTCTCTGCCTGTGAATTAGGAATGTCACGGGACCTGGATCTTATACTCTTTAGTGCTAAATAACCATAAAAACAAATGATTCTTGTTTTTTGATGGTGAGGATTGAACCCAAGTGTGCTTAACCACAGAACCATATTCCCAGCCCTTTTAATTTTTAAATTTAGAGACAGTGTCTCATTAAGTTGCTTAGGGTCTTCCTAAGTAGTGGAGGCTGGCCTCAAACTTATGATCCTCCTGTCTCAGCCTGTGAGCCACTGGAATTACAGACATGAGTGTCACTGCCACTGGCAACAGGTTATTCTTCTTGGAATTGTAGCTGGTGGTCTGTGACATTGCTGCTGACTGTCTGGCATGAAGTGTTTTAAATGTGCAGAAGTTCGCTGAGTCTCCACGGAGGCCCCATTTTATTTCAAATTCGAGTGGACATCATCATGTTTGATCGATGCCTGGCATTTAGTCCATCACTATCATTTTTACAAAATATCTCTCTGGGGGGTGCTGGGCACACTCATAAATGAGGTGAAGCAACATCGTCCCAAACATTAAAAAGCTCCTTGTTTTCTCGATTCCTCACTCGGTAACATTCCTGGTCTCTCAGACAGGAGGGAGGGAGGCATGGAGGTGTCCTGGTCTGGTGAGATATTTCCTCAGCATCTCCTCTGTGTGCCTGAAGGAGAGAAGTTGGGGAGAGGACAGGCAGGAAGGATGGGATTTCCCAAGACCCTTTCCCTGTTGAGGAGGGTGGAGGCTGAAGAGTCACTGGCCGCCCCCTCCTCAGCCCTCTGCCTTGGGTGTGAACTGCGGAGCCCTGGTTCCCTCTGGCCTGGGTGTGCAGGGGCATCCCTAGCTGACGCACTTTGGAGGGTGGCCTCAGCAGCTCCATCTCAGTGGCACCTGGGCGTACTCCTTCCAGCTCCTCTGGTTCTTCCTCTGAGCTCACTCTCTGGCCCAGGCCTCTCGGGATGTGTCCTGTGCTTTTCGAATTCAAACACTCAGCCCCTCCACACTGTGGGTTCTGGGGTTGGACCGACTTCAGACAAGCTCAGACTGTGTTCTCTGTTGCCTGGGTGGTGAGCGACAAGTGGCTTTGCCTTGTCACCAAACCTGAGCTTTCTGATCTGTGAACGGGGAAGTGCGAACTTTCCTTTGGGGTCCCGGTGTTTCGGGGGGCTCTGCTGGGGGTTTTCTATGGCTGCCTAGGAACAAGCCTGAGTCTTCATGGTTCCAACGGTGGCTACACTGCTTTGGCTCATAAATCTGCAACTTGGGTAGGACCTCCACGGGGACCCCAGGGCCCCAGGACCCCACTCCATGAAGGCTGGAACGCTCCAAGGCTGGTACTGGAATCGCCTAGAAGCTCACCGGCTGGTGTCTGGAGATTGGTGATGGTCACCTGACCTGCTCACACATGCCATCTCCATGGGGCTCCCTGGCTTCCTTCTGGAGGGTGGCTGGCTTCCCAGGTGAGCAACCCAGACCGAGAACACCAGTCAGAGAAAACACTGCTTTGATGATTTCACCTGGAAGTGGCCAAAGGTCACCTCTGCTCTTTCTAGTCGTCGAGAAGTTAAAAATTCAGCCCAGTTTCAGGGGACTGCAGTATTCTGGAAGTGCACATGGGGCTGGTGACAATACCTCTGTGGCTAGTTCTTGGAAAATCGAACGGATCACAGTTCATGTTCAAACAGCTCTTAGTTGTGTTTTCTTTTTTCTTTTGTTTTTGAGCCCAGGGACCCTTAACCACTGAGCTGCATCTCCAGTCCATTTTACTCATTCATTCATTCATTTATATTCTCAAATATTTTTATGCATTATTAACAGTAGTTAACACTGGGACTATGCATTCTTTTACTTTTTACTTTTTAATCCACTTATCTAGTACCTTGAGTGTCCATGGGATATTAGTTAAAGGAATAGAGATGAATATTTATGAAACACTTTATGGTATATGATGCATTTTATGTATACCATTAGATGTTTCATTTAATCTTTTTAACCTTTTTTTATTTTCACAGACTGCATTTTGATTCATTGTACACAAATGGGGTACTTTTCATTTCTGTGGCTGTACACAATGTAGATTCACACCATTCATGGAATCATACATATACATAGGGTAGTACTGTCTGTCTCAGTCTACTGTCTTTCCTTCCCTCACCCCCTCCCACCCCATTTTCCTCTACACCATCCAAAGTTCCTTCATTCTTCCCCTCACCCCTGCCACCCCTCCCTGTTATCTATTGTCATTCATTTATCAGAGAAATATTTTGCCTTTGGTTTTTTTGGATTGGCCTATTTCACATAGCATGGTATTTTCCAAATTCACCCATTTACCAGCAAATGCCATAATTGTATTCTTCTTTATGACTGAGTAATATTCCATTGTGTAAATAAACCACAATTTTTTTATCCATTCATCAATTGAAGGGCATCTAGGTTGGTTCCACAATCTAGCTATTGTGAATTGAGCTGCTATGAACATTGACGTGGCTGCATCACTGTAGTATGGTGATTTTCAGTTCTTTGGGTATAAACCCAGGAATGGGAGAGCTAGATCAAATGGTGGGTCCACTCCAAGTTTTCTGAGGCATCTCCACACTGCTTTCCAGAGTGGCTGCACCAATTTGCAACTCTATCAGCAATGTAAGAGTGTGCCCTTTTACCCACATCCACGCCAACACTTATTTCTTGTGCTCTTGATAATAGCCATTGTAATTGGAGTAAGAGGTAATCCTAGGGTTGTCATCTAATATTTAAAATATAAAATCAATATTATTTTTCCCACATTGCAGATAATGAGGCTGAAACTCAAAGAGACCTACAGGCTTGCCCGAGCTCACAAAGCTCTGAGGAGTCAAGGCAAAATCTGAATTCCTGTCTAACTCCCAAACATTGAGATTTCCCATTTCACATCTCACAGGAGAGTTTTCCAGAAACTCTTGACTTGAATTATTTCTTTTATTTTCTTTTTTTATTAATTTTTATTCATTCTAATTGGTTATACATGACAATAGAATGCACTTTGACATGTTGTGCACAAATGGAGCATAGCTTCTCATTCCTCTTGCTATACATGGTGCTGAGTCACACTGGTAGTGTAATCACACATGTATAGAGGGTAAAAACGTCTGTCTCATTCTACTGGCCTTCCCATCCCCACCTCACCACCCCTCCCCTCTGCATAATCCAAAGTTCCTTCATTCTTCCCTTCCACTCCCCACTGTGGATCAGTATCCACTTATCAGAGAAAACATTCAGCCTTTGTTTTTTTGGGATTGGCTTATTTCACTTAGCATGATAGTCTCTAGCTCCATCCATTTACATGCAAATGCCATAATTTCATTCTTCTTTATGGCTGAGTAATATTCCATTGGAATATTATCCAATCATCTGTTGAAGGGCACCTAGGTTGGTTCCATAGTTTAGCTACTGTGAATTCAGCTGCTATAAACATTGATGTGCTTGTGTCACTGTACTATGCTGATTTTTAAGTACTTTGGGTATAGACAGAGGAGTGGGATAGCTGGGTCAAATGGTGGTTCCATTCCAAGTTTTCTGAGGAATCCCTATACTTCTTGCCACAGTTGTTGCACCAATCTGTAGTCCCACCAGCAATGTATTAGTGTACCTTTCCCCCACATCCTCATCAGCATTTATTGTTGCTTATATTCTTGATCATTGCCATTCTTACTGGAGTAAGTTGGAATCTTCAAGTAGCTTTGATTTGCTTTTCTCTAATTGCTAGAGATGTTGAACATTTTTTCATATGTTTGTTCCCAGCCCCCTTTTTATATTTTATTTAGAGACAGGGGCTTGCTGAGTTGCTTCGCGCCTCGCTAAGTTGTTGAGGCTGGCTTTCAACTCTCAATCCTCTTGCCTCAGCCTCCCAAGCTGCTGGGATCACAGGCGTGTACCACCATGCCCAGCTACAAACAGTTCTTTGAACAATAGCTGGTGCACAGGATGCTGTCGCCTTGTTCTTCGTGCAACCAGAAATGCAGGACCCTGCAATTTAAATTTTGTCACACTGTGCTGTGCAAGACTCAGAGAGGATCCCCAGCAGAAGTGTGTTGCTGAGGGCTTTTTAACCCTGCAACTCTGTGGCTCTCAAAACTGACCACTGGCCACAATTACTGAGGGAATGAGATCTATGCCCAGAACTGTCCCCGACCTGCTGCATCAGAATCCCCTGTGCCATGTCCTGGAGACAAGCATTTTTAATGACTTCGCCCAGGGGCTCTGATGCAGCCAGGAGCGGAAGAGGGTAGGAAGGAGAGTGGGGGAGGGGTAAGAAGGATGGAGCCAAAAGAGAAAAGGGGAAAAAATTTAACGGGGATGTATAGAACCCTCAAAATAGTTTCAACATCCTTTTTGGCCTGGTTACTCTATTACCTTCAGGTGGTTGCCAATATCTGGGAAAATCTTCTGGCTTTGTGGATCAAAATCCAGGTCCACACAGTGCCTGGGACACAGCTTTGTGTAGCTGTGTTCTTTGGGCTGGGTGTGCTGGGACACCGGCAACCACTTGGAAGGGCTGGTATTTCTCGCTCATTCTTAAATAGAGCCAGGTCAGTGTGGGGCACAACGTACCCCTGGCCAGGTGGGCTCTCGCTGGGACAGGCCTCACCTGAGGTCCAGAATGTAGGCTTCTGCTGCTTGGAAAGAAACCAGAGCAAACTGTTTTCAATTCACCACAGATATTCTGCAGGAAAATGGTGTTTGGTTGTCCAGGACACAGGCTCCTACAAAAAATCCTGGCTTTGCTTGTTTTTGTCTGGCTCTCTCAGAGCTGAGCAGAAACAAGTACAGAAGCAAAACTTCTTTTTTCCGAATGTTCCAGCTCAACAATTCCTTGAGACAGGAGCAGGGCTTTTGAATGAGGAGCATCATCGATTCTCTGCCAAGGATGGGATGGTCCAGGTGTCCCAGAACTATCCGGGTGGTTTGGAGAAATGATTAATTTTATCCTCAGCAGTAGAAGGTAGGTGTGTTATTTCCCATTTGCAGAGATCCAAAGTGAAACCAGGTTTCTGATGGTGGAAAGGACTCTTTGTGGGGGCTGGAACTGAACTTGAAATCCCAATTCCCATAATGAACCCAGGATACTTTATTTTCCTTAGTCCTTTTTTGGGGGGTACTGGGAATGGAACTCAGGGGTGCTCTACTGCTAAGCTCCATCCTCAGCCCTTTTTATGTTTGAATTTTGAGACAGTCTCCCTATGTTGCTGAAGCAAGCCTCAGATTTGGGGTCCTCCTGCCTCAGCCTCCCGAGCTATTGGGATTACGGATATGCACCACCACACATCCTGCAGTCTTTTCCTTGATCTTGTCACATGGCTCTCATTCCCTACTATATCCCTCAACAGCTCTTTCTTGGGCACCTACTATATCTGGGCACTGCTTGAGGCACTGTGGATACAATGGTGTGATGAGAATCAATTAGTTGTGTCCTTCATGACTTCATGAGCCTCTCAGGGCTTTCTTTTGTCTCCTTATTGCAACAGCACCATGGAATGTTAATTTGGACAGATTCCTCTTCTGCCTTCCTCGGTGGTAGTAGGCATCCGCTGGACTTCAGTTGTGTGTCAACTCACCTTTCTGCTCCATCAGAAGGGGTACAAGGGTAATATCCCAGCCTGAGCCCAGGACCTGTGTCACTGACAATGGGTTTCTTGCTTCCCTGAGCACCCCCTCTTCTAGAAACATCGTTATCTCCCCTGCCTTTTGGAAACTGTTCCTTCCTGACTCTAAAGACGGAATTCTAGCAGAGCAGCCAGTCAGAGGAGTCCACGATGATTGGTTCCATTGTGAGCATGTGACTTGAGCTCAACCAGTCAAATGGCTTCCCTGGGATTTTTCTAGTGGAGCAGGTAGGTAAGACTCCCGCTGTTTGTTCAAGGGCAGGCACAATCCCAGCTTCCTGGTGGTCACAGTGTGGGAGAATTAACTGCACAAAAGAAGAAGGGTGTATAACAGGAAGAGGAGACAGGGACCTGTGGGGTCTGAGTCCTTGCTTACGATCTTCCCTAAGGTCAGGTTCGCCAGGTCCCTTGTGTGGTTCCAGAGGGGTGCTGCTATCCCCCTGGCTCTCTGCCTTTGATTAGTTTTAATTGACTGTGATGTTCTGTCACTGACACCCAAAGAGTTCCTTAAAGCGAACCATCATGATAATCATAAAAACTAGAGAGCCACCACAGTTTATATCAACAGGATGAGGTGTCAGGTCCTGTAATTAGGTGGGCAGGTGTTGCTGGTGGCACTGCGAGGGTATCACTGTGGGTCAGAGCCTGGGCTTTTAGAGACTATCAGCCATGGTTTAAAATCTCAGCTCTGGTCCCACTCGTTATAATATTGGGCAAATTTCTTAACCTCTCTGAGTTCCTTCTTATTGCAGACAGAAACCAGGAAGAGCACAGATGTAAATATGGGTCCAAATTCCTGGACCCAGCGTGTCCCTTTTGCTAGTAATTTGCCCCTGAACCCTTTCACTCCATGTTAATTCAGCAACATGGGTTCAAAGTTTAGATAGTCTCCAACTTATAACTGTTCGACTCATGGTAGCTTTAGTTAGGATTTTCCCACTTCACAATGATGCAAAAGCCACATGTGCTCAGTAGAAACCTTTGGTTTTTGAATTTGGGGCTTTTCCTGGGCTAGTCCTGTGTGGCAGGCTGCTTTGTTGAGACCCCAGGGAAAAGGATGGGTCAGAGTTCCCGGCCAGCCACGCTGTGACTTGGCCCAGCACCGTGTGGCTGCTGTGTTTTGGAGACATGCATTCAACACATTACACGGGATATTCAGCACTTCATTTTAAAGTAGGCTTCCTGTCTGATGGTTCCGCCCAACAGTGGGCCAGCGAAAATGTCCTGAGCACGCTTGAGGCTGGCCAGGCTAAGCTGTGACGTCAGCCAGGGGAGGGGCGGATCGAGTGTGTTTTTGACTTCTGATGGCTTTGCTGGGATGTGACCACCGTCACCAGAGGCACATCTGTATTTTCCATTTGTGAGCCGTCAGGATGCAGTGCTGAACAACAGCGACCTTGACCCTGCCCTGTGGGAGCTGGTGAGCTCACTGGGGGGCAGACACATATATTGCAAAGCTGATCCAAGAGAGGAGGTGGTCAGGGTGCTGGGGGTGACTTTGAGAGGACAGTCTGTCCTGGAACTGAGAGTGAAGGTGGGCCTCCTGGGGACAAGGAAACATAAGTCTCGACAAGAACAATGAGTAGGGTAGAGAAAGGCCAGGCAGCCTGGGAAGGGGGGCTCCTGGTGTGAAAAGGACAGTCCTTACAGGGCACCTGACAGGAACAAAGGCTCCTTATGGGAAAGTAACAAGACAGTGAGCTCTGCTGGAACATGAGTCAGAAAGGATCAAGATGGCCGGGCACTGTGGCACATGCCTGTCATCCCAGTGTCTGGGGAGGCTGAGGCAGGAGGATCGAGAGTTCAAAGTCAGCCTCAGCAAAAGTGAGATGCTCAGCAACTCAGTGAGACCCTCTCTCTCAATAAAATACAAAACAGGACTGGGGATGTGACTCAGTGGTCAAGTGCCCCTGAGTTCAATTCCCAGTACCCCCTACCCACACCCCCCAAAAAAGGGGATCAGGACTGGGTTGAAGAGACCAGGACAGCAGATGCAGCTGGCTCTTGCATTTCATGTTAAACTGTTAGGATGTGAGTCAGAAAGGATCAGGATGGCTGGGAATGGTGGCGCATGCCTATAATCCCAGTCACTTGGGAGGCTGAGACAGGAGGATCCCAAGTTCAAAGCCAGCCTCAGCATCTCGGCAAGGTCCTAAGCAACTTAGAGAGAATCTGGCTCTAAATAAAAAAAAATATAAAAGGGGCTGGAGGTGTGGCTCAGTGGTTAAGCATCTCTGGGTTCAATCCCTGGCACCAAAAAAAAAAAAAAACAAAGATATTAGGACTTCCTCCTTCTGACCCAGGGCACCTTTGCAGAATAGCTACAAGACCATTTGAGATGTTGTCTGGAAGTTGAGCAGAGAAAGCATCAGACTGGATTCCTGGACCAAAGACAGGAAGTTCTTGTAGATTTCCACCTCCCACTTTTTCAGAGGAAAACCTAGTTCCTGAGAAGAAAATTGGCATCCCCAAATGCCACCACGCTCATAGGCAGGCAGGCTGGGACAGAAACTGGGACTGCAGATCTCCAGCCCTGGGTATTCTCCCACTCCCATGCCTACCTGGCCAGACCTGGCACCCAGTAGCTCTCCCAAGTGGGGACAGCCCCGACCCCTCATGTACATGCAGCCACATGGTCTCAGGAAGCTCACAATAAATTTTTTTTCCAGGCAGTACCTTGCTCCATCTCTGCAAAACAATGTATTTATTATTGCTGAGCCCTTTCCATCTTCGAGGAGAAAATGCATACCTCACGACTCTCCAAAGCCGAGCTGCCCCGGTTTACAAATACAGACCATTAATAGCTTTGTAAACAGTTACTCAGGATGACAGCTGAGGGGAGCATGTGGCACTAATTAGAAGGCTCAGCACTGTGGCCTGTTAAGAGGGAGGTTAAATCTGAATTAGTTGGCTTCACCCAGACCAGAGGCTCTGGGGAGAGAAACTTTGCTGTAATAGGTTCTGACTGTTGACATGGGGTGTGTTTGGGGGGCGTGGGGGTCTCTGTACCTGGGGAGCCAGCCTGTGTCTTGGCAGGAGGGCTGCTCAGTCATGGGGCTGCAGAGCAGTCAGAGATGCCTTCCCCAAGGGCACCTTCCCTGGATGCTGTGGACGGTGGGGACAATGAGTCCTGGGGTGCCTCAAGTTTGCAGGGCATCATGTCTGGTCTTGGCCGTGGCCTCTCTGCTATGCCAGGCCCGTCTGGTCTGTTCCTCCAACACAGACAGAGCAGCTCCATCATGTCTGCCCCTGGCACCCACAAGGCTCCCCAGAGCAGAGTCCAGGTCGAGGGGCTGTTTAATCGAGGCCCTGTGTTCATAAAGGGCCTTGAGTTTAGATGCTCAAGGTCAACCCCAAGGGTCACCCATCCACACCTGGGAATGTCCCCATGGTCTGGGGAGGAGGCACTGGGGACACATCCCTTACAGAGCTGCACATGCAAACCCTTTGATTTTCCACGAATCCTCCAACAACCGTGGGAGCCACACCAGGGCCCTGCTCCCCTGCTCTTGGGGTGGAACATGATGTCAGGAAGCGTGGATTTGTTACCTGGAGACATAAAAGGCCACCCTGGTGGGTGTGATCCCATTTCACCTTCTTTTATTTTTTCATTACTGGGAATTGAACCCACGGTGCTCTACCTCTGAGCGACATCTCCAATCTGTTTTTTACTTTTTTAAGTTTTGAGACAGAGCCCTTGCTAAGTTGCTGAGGCTGACCTTGAACGGGTAGGTCCCCCTGCTTCCATCTCTGGAGTTGCTGGGATTACAGGCCCTGGCCACCATTCCTGGTTGTGATGGTGCTGTGACCTTTCTTTATCTGGTGATGCTCCTGGGAGCCTCTAAGTACAGAAGGGATCCAGGTGTCTCCTGGTGATCTGTGAATACAGTTGAGCGGGTGCATGAAAGAATGAGTGAGCTTGGGAACCCATGAGCCTTCCCTGGGGCTCAGTTTTATCATCTGTAAAATGGGATGAGGGGCAGGGAAGGCCAACTGGCCAGATGAGGCTGAGGTTGTGGTGCGCTGGCTGGAGGCACTGTGCAGAGCTCTGGGTTCTTCTCGCTGTCCCTCTGGTTTCCTCTGTGCTCTCCACCTCCTGGCGGAGCTGCTCTGCCACCTTCTTGCTGCTGAGATCAAAGCCCCACTTGGAGGTGGTGGCATGACCAGGAGGCAGCCCGGCCTCCTCCCTTCTGGCACCATCTGCAAACCGCTCTTCTCCACCCACTGAGGAGGCCCCAAAAGCTAGAGGCTTCTTGTGGTTTAGTGTTTTCAGACGTGGCTCCTCTCCCCTTCAAGCAAACAAAATCATATTGCAGTTTTTAAAGTCAGGAGTGGTCCTGGATGAAGTTGGGGTGGGAGGCCTTCCCTTCTGGAACCTTCCAGGACGTAGCACATCCTTTTATGAAGGTTTGATCCAATGCCTCATTTGATGGATGGAGAACCTGCCCCCATGGAGCCAGACCTTGCCTGGCTGGGTATGGCTGGGACAAGGTCTAGAATCCAGCTCTTCATGTTGATTCAAAGGTGCTCCCATTGGCAAGGGCCTCGGAAGGAGCTCTGCTGGCAGCCATTGTGGTGGGGTAGCCTGGAGGCTTGCGGGTTGGTGGCCACGAGGTGGTGGACTCCCTGGGTTCCAACCTGTGGGGACTGTGTGGCCTTGGGCAAGTTCCCTTGCCTGTTTCTCAGCTTACTTGCCACCAAATGGGGGCAATAAGAGCTGCCTCATTGGGTTGTTTCAGGGTAAAATAAAATGGGTTAAATGCCATGTACGTTGCGTGGGCACGTAGAAAGGGCAGCATAAGTGTCAGCTTCCTTGTGATTGGGACCCATTGGGGCTGGAAAGACTAGACTAGAATGTAGTACTTGGGCTCCAATCCAGCTCCCCACAGCCAGCTGTGTGACCTAGGCAGGTATCTTAACCTCTCTGAGGCCTGGTTGCTTCTTCTGGGATCAAAGGACAATCTGCTTCTCAATGTTCTCAGAAGGACTTGGAGAAATAAGACACTGAAAGTCCTTGACTCAGCATCTAGCATTGAGTCTGGTCCCCATAATGGTGACTGTTATTCTCAGGGCTGAGATTTTACGATTTCTTCTTCTTCTCTTTATCATAATGATTGCTAGCTCTCTGGGTTCAACCATGGTTTTGGCCCTTATATCTTCCTCTGTTTGAGGTGGCCTTTCCTACCTGTAGACAGGGTTGACCACTGGACCTTCTTTGTGGCACTGAAACATGCTTTAGAAGAGGGTGTGGCACATCATCAGATTTAGATAGCGTGGGTTGCTGTGTGTCCTTATTAATATTTATGGTTGAAGAAATGGCTTCACAGCAGAACCGTTCTAAAGTCTTTCGCACACTCTTGCAAATTCGTACCCTTTGGCAGAAGAGGAAACCAAGTCTCAAGACGCCTGTCCTGGATCTCAGGGTCCATAAGATGTTGAGACGGGACCTCAGCTCTGTGTCCCGTCCCACAGAGCATGGTGCCATCATCCTCTGCCCCCAGCAGGGCCATGTGAAGCCAATCCCCATAGAAGACTGAATCAGGACGTGTATCTCTGGTGTGGCCTGTTGCTGAGGGAGGAAGTCAGGCAGGGCTGGACCAGGGCCCACACGGCCATCTCCAGCCTCTTCTTGTTCCCTGCAGACCTGTCCAGGCCTGGAGAGCTGCCTCCATGGGTTTGGACATGTCAGTGAGCTTGGACTAGGTCCAGCGAGCATGTCCTGGTTATGGGGTGAGGCACAGGTGAGAGGGGAGGCTGGGCCCTTCCCAGGACCACTGAGCACCTCTTTCCCTGATGACCTGGTGTCCCTGTAGTGCATCCTAGGGGACTGGACTGGCCTCAGGGGGCTGGGAGGGTGCCCTGGGAGTGAGAATCTGCCCCCCAAATTCTGAATAACCTTGAGGAGCCACTTAGCTTTTCTGATCCTTAGTTTCCCCTATGGTAGAACTGTCAGTGATCTCTGAATGAAATTTCTGGAAAAGTCTGGCTATGTCTCTTAATAGCCACTGTGTGTTGAGGACCTGACACATGCTGGACACCATGCTAAGTTGTGGTATCTCTTAGGAGAACAGGAAAGTCAAATGGGAGTCACAAAATCTGACCCAGCTGGGTTCAGTGGTCAGACTATGGGGCAACCCATGACAGAGCAGAGGTCCCCCAAAGCAGGCTTGTGTCTCAACCTACAAATGTGCATTAACTCTCCACTCCATGCATATGAGACTAAAGGCTTTTGAGGTTGTGTCTGTTGAGTGGAATTTCCATATAGATCAAACTCAATGAATTGTCCATAAAAGGGAGGAACACCCTTGAAAATTCTATGGAGATAATAGGTGTTAAGTTAGGACCATCATGGGGAGATGAGGACAACTGTTCAATCTGTGCATCATTTAGAAATTTTAGTTCGTGACTCTAGAATGTTACTAAATTTCCCCATATATGTACATATATATTTTAAAATTTAAGTTAATTTATTTTATTTTTTATTTTGAGACAGGGTCTTATGCAATTGCTTAGGCCTTCACTAAATTGTAGAGACTGGCCTCAAGCTTGCAATCCTCCTGCCTCAGCCTCCTGAGTTGCTGGGATTATAGGTGCGGGCCATCATTCCTGCTTCCCCAAAGATTTTAAGCTTATCTCATCCACACCTAATTCAAAAGTAATTTTTTTTATTTTTAAAGTATGTTATTTTTTTAAAAAAATATTTTTATTTTTACAGCCTGCATTTTGATTCATTGGACACAAATGGGGTGCAGCTTTTCATTTCTATGATTGTACATGATATAGATTGACATATTTGTGTAATCATACATGTACGTAGGGTAATGATGTCTGTCTCAGTCTACTATCATTCCTTCCCGCACTCCCTCCCCCACCCCTGATTTCCCTCTACACCATCAAAAGTTCCTCTATTCTCTTACCCCTTCCCCCTCCCACATTATATATCATCAGCCACTTATCAGAGAGATCATTCAGCCTTTGGTTTTTTTGGGATCGACTTATTTCACTTAGCATGATATTCTCCAGCTCCATCCATTTACCTGAAAATGACATAGTTCTATTCTTCTTTATGACTGAATAATATTCCATTGTGTATACATACCACTGTTTCTTTATCCACTTATCTATTGAAGGGCATCTAGGTTTGTGCCACAAAAGTAATTTTTAAAAAGCAACTTACTTACATTAGGCATTCAATTTTATTTTTATTGAAATGATAATTCTCATTTTTGTACTAATATAATATTTTACATGGCAAATACTCAAATTATGTGGTGACTCTTCTGAGCATAGCTGGCATCCATGGGGTTGGGAACCAACATGAGTTCCATACAGCTCAGCCGGCCTGAGATTCCATGGAGATTCCCAGCACTAGTGTCTGGGGTGCTGTGGAGGATTGTTGAGGTAGTCCAGGGAGGCAGAGCTGTCAAGGGGGGGGGGAGGAGACTGGTTAAGGGGAACCAGGTAGAAAGGAAAGGGCTGGTAGGAAGGAAAGGGCTGGCCTCTTGAGTCCAGCAGCATATGACCCCAATCTTACAGATGAGAAAACCAAGACCCAGAAGGGAAGGAGCTCACTCCTGTTCTCGTAGGTGGTGGTGATGAAGCTTGAGAACTGTACAGCCCCTGTGCTGCTCCTGGGACTCACCAGGCACATGTCACCTAAAGACCCTGCTGTGTCCTGTTGTGACCAGTGCCACCAACCACTCAGGTCCAGTGAGGGGCGAAGGGGGATTGGAAAATAAAGATTCACAGACACAGATTTTGAAGATGAAGCTAGGATCAGGTGGAGCTCTGCCCACTAATGGAGATGCAGATTGAAAGTCAAGCCAGCAATCTTTATTTAAGTACATCTCATGATCAGGTTAAAGACTATGGAACCATTATTCTCTGTATTCAGGAAAGTTGCAGAAACTAGGACATCATATGGAGCTTTTCCATAGTTCCAACCCACATTTGCAATGTTAGGAGCTTCATGTAGCTCTCAAGAAAGGCCAACGCTTAAAGTTACTCTAAAGCTGGCAGGAACCCAGCTGTAGAAACATGGTGGTTGTCTAGCATAAGAGTTCCTTCCTTCTTTCCAGAGCTGTGTGCCTGAGATCAGGGTCAGAGCTGACAGGACTCTTGCACAGTGCCTGCTCATGCAGGGCATTGCCACTGCTGCTGAGCATCCTGTGCCCTTGCACAGGAACATTCCCAGGCACCAGGCATGCCACAGCCTTGAGGTCATCAGAGACCCCCAATCTCAGTCACTGCTGTCCCATCCTCTATAACCACTCTCCAGTGTCCAATTACAAAAGGTTCTGTTGGATTCTGTCCACCTCAAGTCTGGCCATCTTCTTTAACTACAGTGCTTCATGAATATCCTCCACTCCCGTGAAAAATGCAGAAAATCTTACCTCACTCAGAGGCTAGTGGTTCCTGGAAACCGCAAAGTGAAGCACAGGACTTGTCAGTTTTTCACACCTGGACGTGCATGTGACTCTCCAGGAGATCTTGTTCAAGCTCTGATTCTGCTTCACCGATTTGGGATGTAGCTTGAGCTTCCAGGTGATGCTGAGCCTCCTGGTCCATCCCTGGAGAAGGTCGGGTCACAGATATGCATCTTCTAGAAATATGTGTGCCATAGGCACCGTTTCAAATTTTCCATTTACCACATCAAAAAAAAAAAAAAGAAGAGATCTACCTGGAGTTTCAAGATGGCGGACTAGAGGGCGGCTGCATTTCATGTTGCTCCAGGACGCAAGATTCAAAATAGGAGATAGCGACTTGGGACCAACTCAAAGCCGCTGGGTGAGTTTCTCCCATAGGGGAGGCGTCCCGGATGGGGCAGTAACCCCGGAACGCAGAGAACTTTGTGAAGTAGAGTGGCTCGACGAGGCACCCCTCCCCCCCGCCGGAGCGGTAAACACGGACAGCGAAGCGGAGCGAAAAACGGAGCGAAAAAACAGAGCGAAAAAAGGGCGGATTGAAGTTTCCAGGACTGCGGGCAGCTTCTCTAACCTAAGGAGACTTGTCTGCGAAGGGTGAGGCTCCCAGGCCCAGGACAGACAAGCTAAGGGGCGGAGCGAAGGTTCCAGGACTGCGGGCAGCTTCTCTAAGGAGGGACAACCTAAGGAGACTCGTCTGCGAAGGGTGAGGCTCCCGGGCCCCTGGGAACGCTGCCTGGGAAGGCTGCCCTGCCCAGGCGGCAAGACACCCCTCCCCTCGCTGGAACAGTGAACTCAGAAAGCAGGGAACTTTGCAGAGGAGGCCGCGCAGCACACCGCTTGGTTTTTTGGAGCAAACTGCAGGGGCTCCGGGGGCTGCCAGAGAAAGAGTTGGGTGGCAAGCGATTTGGACTCAGCAACTGCCTCAACAAAGGGGAGGGGGCTGTCCTGAGGAGGTGGAGGTGCGCAGTGAGTGGCTTGGTCTCCAAGCGCCCACACAGAACACCAGGTGGCTGCCTGGAGGAAGAGACGAGTGACGGGTCACTAGGGCTTGGAGCATATGTACGAGGCTCCAAGTGACTGCTCAGAGGAGGGGTCGCATAGCCAGGTGATTAGGTGCAAAGCACGGTCCGATCCGGGGACCTAAGCACCTTTTCTTGAAAGAGCTACACAGAGACAAGCTGAGGGGTGGAGCAAAGGTTCCAGGACTGCGGGCAGCTTCTCTGAGGAGGGGCTACCTAAGGAGACTCGTCTGCGAAGGGCAGGGCTCCCAGGCCCAGGAGGTAGGTCCAGGCCCCTGGAAACGTTGCCTGGGAAGGCTGCCCTGCCCAGGCGGTAGTTGTGGACTAAGGGGAACCTCTAGGAGGGGAACTGACTAGCGAGACCTCCCCACTGGGTGAGTCTTCCCCGCCGGGTGAGGTTTTCCCTTAAGGATGGTAAAACCAGAGACACAGGCCCAAACAGGCATTGCCTCAGCCCGCAGTCTAGTTCCCCTTTGGATGACCATTGGTCAACAAGTAGAGGCACCTCTGCCCACTAGCAGGGAATATACCCCACCTGAAGACCACAACCCCTAGAGAGGCAGCTACCTAGGGGAACACCGCAGTATCAACTTCCTCTAAGACTTCAGGCTACTGAAGGATAAGTGGGGATACACTAGCAATCTTCAGGGACATTATAAGTCAATAGAGGAAATCTGCAACATCTCTGCAGTCCACTGACACCTGAACGATATGAGAAAACAAGGGAAGAAAATGCCTCAAACAAATCTGGATGTTATATCAATAAAATCCAATGACAGCATGGCAGAAGAAATGTCAGAAAGGGAGTTCAGAATGTACATAATCAACATGAAAAGGGAAGCAAACGATGAAATGAAAGAGCAAATGCAGGCATTGAATGAACGCACCAATTGACAGTTAAAAGAGCAAATACAGGAAGCAAAAGACCATTTCAATAAAGAGTTAGAGATATTGAAAAAAAACCAAACAGAAATCCTTGAAATGAAGGAAACAATAAACCAAATTAAGAACTCCATAGAAAGCACAACCAATAGGATAGAACACCTGGAAGACAGAACCTCAGATATTGAAGACAAAATATTTAACCTTGAAAACAAAGTCGAACAAACAGAGAAGATGGTAAGAAATCATGAACAGAATCTCCAAGAACTATGGGATATCATGAAAAGTCCAAATTTAAGAATTATTGGGATTGAGGAAGGCTCAGAGAAACAAACCAAAGGAATGAACAACCTATTCAATGAGATAATATCAGAAAATTTCCCAAATCTGAAGAATGAAATGGAAAATCAAGTTCAAGAGGCTTATAGGACTCCAAATACACAAAATTACAACAGATCCACACCAAGGCACATTATAATGAAAATACCTAACATACAAAATAAAGACAGAATCTTAAAGGCTGTGAGAGCAAAGAACCAAATTACATTCAGGGGGAAACCAATACGGATATCAGCAGATTTTTCAATCCAGACCTTAAAAGCTAGAAGGGCCTGGAATAACATTTTTCAAGCCCTAAAAGAAAATGGATGCCAACCAAGAATCTTATACCCAGCAAAACTTACCTTCAGATTTGACGACGAAATAAAATCCTTCCATGATAAATAAAAGCTAAAAGAATATACAAAAAGAAAGCCAGCATTACAGAACATTCTCAGCAAAATATTCCATGAAGAAGATATGAAAAACAAAGAAGCAAATCAGCAAAGGGAGGAAATATCCTAAAGGAACTCTCAAATAAAGAGGAACCAAGTCGTGTCAAAAATAAGCAAATAAATGAATAAAATGAGTCAAATGACTGGGAATACAAATCATATCTCAATAATAACCCTGAATATTAATGGCCTGAATTCATCAATCAAAAGACGTAGACTGGCAGATTGGATAAAAAAGAAAGATCCAACAATATGTTGCCTGCAATAGACTCATCTCTTGGAAAGAGATACCCAAAGACTAAAGGTGAAAGAATGGGAAAAAACTTACCATGCACATGGACCCAGCAAAAAAGCTGGGGTATCCATCCTCATTTCAGATAAAGTGGACTTCAAGCCAAAGTTAATAAGAAGGGATAAAGAAGGACATTTCATACTGCTTAGGGGAACCATAAATCAGCAAGACATAACAATCATAAATATCTATGCCCGAAACAGTGGCTCACCCATGTATGTCAAACAAATCCTTCTCAATCTCAGAAACCAAATAGACCACAATACAATAATACCAGGTGATTTTAACAAGCCTCTCTCACCACTGGACAGATCTTCCAAACAAAAATTGAACAAAGAAACCATAGATCTCAATAACACAATCAATAATTTAGACTTAACAGACATTTATAGAATATACCATCCAACGAAGAGTGAATACACTTTCTTCTCAGCAGCACATGGATCCTTCTCTAAAATAAACCATATATTATGCCACAAAGCTAATGTTAGCAAATACAAGAAGATAGAGACACTTCCTTGTATTTTATCAGATCATAATGGATTGAAACTAGAAATAAATGAAAGAGTAAAAAACAGAAATTACTCCAACACCTGGAGATTAAACAATATGCTATTATATGAGGAATGGATAACAGAAGATATTAGGAAGGAAATTAAAAAATTCTTAGAGGTAAATGAGAACAAAGAAACATCATATCAAAATCTCTGGGACACTATGAAAGCAGTACTTAGAGGAAAATTTATTTCATGGAGCGCATTCAATAAAAGAAGCAAAACTCAACAAATAAACAACCTAACACTACAGCTTAAAGCCCTAGAAAAAGAAGAACAGACCAACACCAAAAGTAGTAGAAGACAGGAAATAGTTAAACTCAGAGCTGAAATCAACAAAATTGAAACAAAAGAAACAATAGAAAAAATTGACAAAATAAATAGTTGGTTCTTTGAAAAAATAAACAAAATTGATAAACCTTTAGCCACACTAACAAAGAGAAGATGAGAGAAAACCCAAATCACCAAAATTCGGAATGAACAAGGAAATATCACAACAGACACGATTGAAATACAAAACATAATTAGAAGCTATTTTGAAAATCTATATTCCAACAAAATAGAAAATTTCGAAGATATCAACAAGTTTCTAGAGACCTATGAATTGCCTAAACTAAACGAGGAGGACATACACAATTTAAATAGACCAATTTCAAGTAATGAAATAGAAGAAGTCATCAAAAGCCTACCAACAAATTAAAGTCCAGGACCTGATGGTTTCTCAGCCGAGTTCTACAAAACCTTTAAAGAAGAGCTCATTCCAATACTTTTCAAAGTATTCCATGAAATAGAAGAGGAGGGAACCCTCCCAAACTCATTCTACGAAGCCAATATCACCCTGATACCTAAACCAGACAGAGACACATCGAGGAAAGAAAATATCAGACCAATATCCTTAATGAACATCGACACAAAAATTCTCAACACAATTTTAGCAAATCGCATACAAAAACATATTAAAAAGATAGTGCACCATGATCAAGTGGGTTTCATCCCAGGGATGCAAGGTTGGTTCAACATCAGGAAATCAATAAATGTAATTCACCATATCAACAGACTTAAAGTCAAGAATCACATGATTATTTCAGTAGATGCAGAAAAAGCATT
This sequence comes from Sciurus carolinensis, assembly GCF_902686445.1. NCBI lineage: Eukaryota > Metazoa > Chordata > Mammalia > Rodentia > Sciuridae > Sciurus > Sciurus carolinensis. Next base: position 1,252,707 of record NW_025920155.1, read on the forward strand.
TGATAAAATACAGCACCCCTTCATGCTCAAAACATTAGAAAAAATAGGGATAGTGGGAACGTTCCTTAACATTGTAAAGGCCATCTATGCTAAGCCCATGGCTAATATCATTCTTAATGGTGAAAAACTGAAAGCATTCCCCCTAAAATCTGGAACAAGGCAGGAATGCCCTCTCTCACCACTCCTATTCAATATCATCCTTGAAACTCTAGCCAGAGCAATTAGACAGACCAAAGAAATTAAAGGGATACGAATTGGAAAAGAAGAACTCAAACTATCCCTATTTGCTGATGATATGATTATATACTTAGAGGAACCAGGAAATTCCACCAGAAAACTCTTGGAACTCATAAGTGAATTCATTAAAGTAGCAGGATACAAGATCAATGCTCATAAATCCAATGCATTTTTATAAATAAGTGATGAATCTTCAGAAAGAGAAGTTAGGAAAACTACCCCATTCACAGTAGCCTCGAAAAAAATAAAATATTTGGGAATCAATCTCACAAAAGAGGTGAAACACCTCTACAATGAGAACTACAGAACACTAAAGAAAGAAATTAAAGAATACCTTAGAAGATGGAAAGATCTCCCATGTTCCTGGATAGGAAGAATTAATATTGTCAAAATGGCCATACTACCAAAAGTGCTATACAGATTCAATGCAATTCCAATTAAAATCCCAACGATGTACCTTACAGAAGTAGAACAAGCAATCATGAAATTCATCTGGAAGAATAAGAAACCCAGAATGGCTAAAGCAATCCTTCACAGGAAGAATGAAGCAGGGGGTATTGCAATACCTGAACTTCAACTGTACTACAAAGCAATAGTAACAAAAACTGCATGGTATTGGTACCAAAATAGACAGGTAGATCAATGGTACAGAATAGAGGACATGGACACAAACCCAAATAAATATAATTTACTCATACTAGACAAAGGGGCCAAAAATTTGCAATGGAGAAAAGATAGCCTCTTCAACAAATGGTGCTGGGAAAATTGGAAATCCATATGCAACAAAATGAAATTAAACCCATATCTCTCACCGTGCACAAAACTAAACTCAAAATGGATTAAGGACCTCGGAATCAGACCAGAGACCCTGCATGTTATAGAAGAAAAAGTAGGTCCAGATCTTCAACATGTCGGCTTAGGACCAGACTTTCTCAACAGGACTCCCATAGCACAAGAAATAAAAGCAAGAATCAACAACTGGGATAGATTCAACCAAAAAACTTTCTCTCAGCAAAGGAAACTATCAGCAATGCGAAGAAAGAGCCTACAGATTGGGAGAAAATCTTTGCCAATCATACTTCAGATAGAGCACTAATCTCCAGAATCTATAAAGAACTCAAAAAACTCAACACCAAGACTAGAAATAACCCAATTGACAAATGGTCTAAGGAAATGAACAGACACTTCAGAGAAGAAGACCTACAAACAATCAACAAATATATGGAAAAATGTTCAACATCTCTAGTAATAAGAGAAATGCAAATCAAAACCACCCTAAGATTCCATCTCACCCCAATCAGAATGGCGATTATCAAGAATACAAGCAACAACAGGTGTTGGCAAGGATGTGGGGAAAAAGGTACACTCATACCTTGCTGGTGGGGTTGCAAATTAGTGCAGATACTCTGGAAGGCAGTATGGAGATTCCTTAGAAAACTATGAATGGAACTACCATTTGACCCAGCTATCCCACTCCTTGGCCTATACCCAAAGGACTTAAAATCAGCATACTACAGAGATACAGCCACATCAATGTTCATTGATGCTCAATTCACCATAGCCAGATTGTGGAACCAACCTAGATGCCCTTCAGTTGATGAATGGATAAAGAAACTGTGGCATATATATACAATGGAATATTACTCAGCCATAAAGAATGATAAAATTATGGTATTTGCAGGCAAATGGACGAAATTGGAGAATATCATGCTAAGTGAGATAAGCCAATCTCAAAAAACCAAAGGAAGAATGATCTCACTGATAAGTGGATGATGATACATAATGGGGCGTGGGAGGGGTTAGTTTTAGGGTTAGAGTGAGTGTTAGGGAGGGGGGCAAGAATGGGGGAAGGAAGGACTGTATAGAGGGAAAAGAGGGATGGGAGGGGTGGGGGGAAGGGGAAAAAATAACAGAATGAATCAACCAGCATCACCCTATGTAAATTTATGATTACACAAATGGTATGCCTTTATTCTATGTACAAACAGAGAAACAACGTGTATCCCATTTGTTTACAATAAAAATTAAAAAAAAAAAAAAAGAAGGAGACGGACAGTGACATTTATTTTAATGGATTTTATTTTGCCCAATGGAATGAAGCACAGGTAATCAACATAAAACATAAAATCAACATAAAAATATGGAAGTAAAAGTGGCAGAAAATGACGCGTTGCCTTTTTTTTAAATATGAAGGCTTGGAAATATGTTGTGTGTGCCACCCTTGTAGTGTATCTCAACGGGACCAGACCCCTTTGGAGTGCTCTGTAGCTGGTATGGCAGCAGCTGGCCACCATGTTGGCTCATGTGGTTTGGTATTGGACCGCAGACTGGCAAGTCTGGTTCTGTCACTGCTTTAGAGCAAAATTCAGGTCAATTGCTTCTTTTCTCTCAGCCTTAATTTTCTTATCAGGAAAATAAGACTATAATCAAGGTCACAGCTCTCGGCTGGTATGCCTCCCTCAGCCACCCGGTGCCTCCAATCGGAGACACGGCATGTGGCTGAGCTCTTAAGGAAGGTGGTGACTCTGTTGAAGACTCTGCAGGCATTTTCTGACCCGTCTTCACAGACACCTTGGCTCTGGGTAAAGAGGGTCCTCACCGGGGTTCTTTCCTGTAGATTCTTGTCCTCACCAGTGGTAGCATGAGTGACATTTTGCTTGCATTTTCAGAGTGTGCAGTTCCCTGTCCCTGGTCTGTGGCAGGCAGGCAGGCAAGGGCCAGGGATGGAGTAGGAAGGCAAGGGCTGGCCTCTTGAGTCCAGCAGTCCCTTGGGGCACCACACACAACAAAGGCCCAGTCCTGTTCTGGGAGGGCTGCTTTCAGGCGTGGATAATGAACTTTAGGCAAATGCATAGGCAGAGTAGCCAATTAGTGGGGGACAAGGCCAATGGAATGACAGGACAATAACTCAGGGGAATTGGTCACAGGGTCTGAAAGGCTGCCTTTAAAAACCTACCAACACTTTTGCTTCCTTCCCTCTTTTCTTTCCTAAAGCAGGGAGGACAAGCTTGCTTTTATTTAGTCCCAGTGTTTAGGCAATCTCATTGGTCTTGAGACAGTGCCCCCCTACCTGGCCCCTCGGCAGCACTGCATGGGGCACTGCAGATGGGACTTAACATCTGGAAGGCCCATCCCCACTACCTCAAAATTGGGGTGCTTCCCAGAGCTAAGCTTGCTGCACCCACTAGAGCTCCCAACTTGGTGTCAGCTGGAGTCTCAGAGCAGAGCCCAGTAGGGAAGCACTGGGAAGTTCCTGGATCAGAAATGGGCCTCGTCCCACCTGCCACCTACTACTGTCTGCTTGGTGTGTGGCAAAGATGGACCAGTGCTGTTAAAACCCATTTCAAAAAGCCGGGGAATGGGTTGGGGTGATGGCTCAGTGGTAGGGCACTAGCCTAGCAGGTGTGAGGCACTGGGTTTGATCCTCAGCACCACATAAACAAATAATAAAATAAAGGTATTGTGTCCATCAGCAACTCAAAAAAATTTTTTTTAAAGTAAGGGAAGGAGTCTGTCTCTGGATAGCTCTTTGGGTTGGAGGAGCGGCAGGAGAGCATTCCCCTTCCATTTCTCTCAGCCCATCTTTGGCTGTCTGAGTACGTCTCAGTCACATCAAGGTTCCCATGGGTGGGCTGTGCTCTTTCGTTCCCTGGTGCTAGAGAGGAAGACTTCAAACTATGAAAACTCTCTAATATGTATAATTTCCTATGTATATAGAAACAGCAATTTTCTCAGTTTAAAAACATTTTCTAGAGGAAAATAAAATCTTTTCTAAATGCCAGACTTTCAAAGCAAATTTTTAAGAAGCCAGAATTCCAGCAGTAGGTTAATTGCAGTATCCATATAAAGAACTTACTATCTAAAGTCCCTATACAGTGGTAGGCAGGCTAATTAAGTCCCCAGCTGACTTAACATTGGCTTTAAGGTGGTTTACTGCAGAAGTCAACAGAGAAATCTGGAAGGAAAAGGAAAAACAAATAATGAAAACAGAACTTGTAGATATGTTTCCTTCACAAACTACATGGTTGATCTGATGAAGTCAAAGTACCCTTTGAGTTTCAGAAGTAAAGATCTTAACATACCTTGGAGAGAGTTGAGATTCAGGAGGCAGCAATAATACCCCTTCTCCCCTGCCCAATTTAAACTAGGGCCAAAGGGGAAAAGAAAATTTATTATTCTTTATACTAGTCCTGGCAGCTATAAGGTCTAAAATTTTAAATTATCCAAAGGATGCAGTGATTCAATCCTTGAACTGAAAGGGACTCAAGTGCTTTGGCCTGGGTCCTAAGGACTCTACAATCTCTTAAGTTGGTCACAATGCTCCCTGGAAGCCCTAAGGGACTCAAAAGAACAACTACTTCCAAGGAATGCAACAGACTGAACTTTCCCACAACTGGTCCTCACACGCTGATGGATGTGTTTTCTGAAGAAGACAAAACCAGGCAAAGAGGTGGAGGTGCTGAGGGAGATACGATTCCAGGTACTGCAAGTTGAGCTTTATCAACAGTTCATTCTCTCACCTGAGACAGCCTGTGTCCTCCGGGGTACCAAAGAAAGAAGTGACTGGTGAGTGAACCTACAGCCTGTGCTTAGCCTGTGCTGAAAAACCTGCCACAGGAAATTTTTCTGCTAGAAGGAAATGATGCAGTCCAGAGTTCAGCAACAGAAGGCCCAGGGAGGGAAGGGTGGCTAACTGGGGCATGTACCAGGGCTGCAGAAGGGCTGTGATGCTGAGACAGCATTTCCCCTGTTACTCCCAGGGGGAACATTGGCGCCTGGGGAACATCACCAGAAAAAAGGAGGGAGATTCAGGGAAAATAGGACATGGTCGATATAGTCAGATTCCGGTAAGAACAAGGGGTGTGTGAATATTTAAGGTGGAGGGTGGGTTCAATCCGTGCCTGGGGGTATATGAAAAGCAAGCAACATGAATGAAATCTGAGTTTTATCTTAAGAGCAACCCTGCTTACTGGGTAACCCCAAAAGAGAGGACACTCTGAGCTCTGCAGGGAAGTCCTGGTATAAGAATGTATCAACCAGGACACCCTGAATATCCTTCCTGTGACCCAGACATGATAAGAAACATGAGTTTCTAGCTTGTGTCTCTTCATTTTTGGGAAAATCATCTTCAGTGAAACATCACTATGTTCCCCAAAATGTATAACTCTTGGGTTGGAAATGCCTCATAAAGGAAAAAATATTTCACCACAAATTAAAGCATTACACAGGACAGAAACAATTTTCCTCTCTTTAAGCTTGTTGCGTTTTAACATGGAATTGACCTATTTTTTCAGCTACATCTTCCAAAAAATTTAATACTTTTATGCCACTAATATTTGTCTTTTATTGATATCTAGAAAACACATTAAGATGTATCATTTTCAGAAGAATAAACATAAATATTTTCAATTAACATTATTTCTACTACAAAAAAAGCCTGTAAGTCACAAAACATGTACTATAGAGGAACGCTGATACAATCGTATTTGGCTTCACATAAATGCTTTAAAATATGGTTCCAACTTCTCTTTTTTTAAAACAGTGCTCATTTTCTTTCAAATTACTTCCAATAATGAAGGTCTCTCTGATGTTAATCATGTGTACACTTCAGCTTATACTTCAAAGAGTATTCCTCTCCTAGAAAGTGACTTCTGTATACAAATCATGGAAAGCTACTTAGATAAAGAGGTGGGGATGGTTAAAAGGAGCCAGATTCAAATTCATACCTTAAAAAAGCAGAAGGAGATGTCAAGTGACTCATCTGTGTATATTTTAGGAATGAGTTAAAGATATGCATGTGCATTTCATCAGGACATGTAAAGAATCCCCAACTTTTTACTGTGACTATTATCAATGAAAACTTTAGAAACTGAGAAAACAAAACAAAACAAAAAACTTTAACTTACATTCTGGTGTTTTATGCTAGACACCATGACTCATTACAATTGATCATTTAATGAGATGAAGAAAGTATTTCTCCATTTAGAAACAATTCAGAAATTTTAGAAACGAAGGCAGATCATATATATTTCATCACATAAAATCAGCAAATAAAGATTAAGTAGTATTTTGTTCATTTACTACTTGAGCAGTAAAAACTTCAACTTCTCCAAAATGCCTCCCCCGCATTTTTGTTTTGAGACTATCACTGTCTTGAACTCATTGGATGAGGTGATCCTCCAGTCTTAAAAAAACACTGCAAATTCTCCCTGATCCATCAAAACTTGATTGAAAAGCTCACTCCATGTTAGGAGTCAAGCATCTTTCTATGTCCTAGAAACACAGAATTGATGGGCACAGCTCTATCATAGTCCCCCAGAAGCCCCCAATTCACTGAGAAATACATTTAAGGAGTTATGCCAGGGTTAGTTTTAAAATATTGGGGCTGGGGATGGACAGCAATTGTGGGTAAGCATATGTGTTCTGCGGGAGCATGGTGTGCTTTGTGACTGCTGGAGTGCAGAAAGATCCTTACTTCCTAGAGGATATAACATTTTAACAATCCTTCACCTCTGTCCCTGGAAACAGGAAAATCTATTTTGTATGGTGGATACATTCTCATGGGCCAAAAGAAATTGAGAGGAGAAATTTAAGTAGAAATCCCAGGCTTCTCACTTGTTTCATCAGGAAATGGTATTATCTTCTAATAAATTACACAGTACACTATCTAAAGCAGTAGACATATATTGATTTCCCATAAGGTATCCACAAAAAATTCTAACAACCCATGAAAATACATGTGATTTCTCTAGCAACTACTCTGTGAACCTGGGTCACAATGACAGATTTTTACAACAAATCTTGCTTCCTAGAGTTTTTCTGACAATGTCACTCTTTGATTAAATAAACATGTCAAAGCATCTAGTGAAGTATTCAGTTATACCACGGATCAAATCACATCTCTTCTGCACATGATGAAGTTAACAGTTCATAATAACGACCAAAAAACAGCAAGCCTACATAATACTAATGATATATGGGAGCCATATGACAACCTAGTAGAGAGTTGAAGCCTAAAAGTAATCAACGGTCACTGAATTAAAATGTCTGGGGTTTTGTTTATATTAAATCCACCTACAATGGCAGAAATCCCCACCAAGTGGAGTTGCATCAAGTTTCACTTTGAAAATTTCTTAGTTTCTTGTATTCCCCAATTACTTTTATATCTGTCCAGATTCTTATAGGACTTAAGTAATTACCCTCTCAAAATTCTAATGTAACTGTTTATAAAGCAACTAATATAGAAGAAGTCAATCACTTAAAGTTAAAAAAATTAGCTCACTCAAAAAACCCAGAGCAGTTCAACAGAAAGAAAAAAAATGACTCAATTAAGTCAGACAAGGAAGGACAAAAACTTCAAGAAGTAGAAGAGCCACAGTCTGAACTCTCAGATATCTTCAAACTTCCATCAAATTCCAGATTGCTTTTATTTTTCTTTTTCCAAACCACGACCAATACATTTCTTTGAAGGAAAAAGGGTCAAAATTTATCAACTTTTATACTGGGTAGGAAAAGGCAGACACACTACTCTAACTTCTGGGCATTCACAACAGCACAGGCAACCAGATCAGGCACACAGATGAGGGAGACAATTTCTAATTAATTACATGATCTCTCACTCAGAGGAAGGGGCTTTTGCCCTATCACAGAAGTAGCACTGAGAAAAAACAAAGGTAGAACACAGCCACAGCCACCTAGCAAAGTCCTCAACAAGTCGGTGCCTGGTTGAAGATGGGTGCCCTGTGTACCAGGCAGGAGAGGGATGCCCTAGCTGAGTCAAGGCATATGGACGGTGGGTCTGACTATTGTCCAGTGCCCATTCAATGCAGGCCTCCACTGTCCTGGTCCTCTACACAGGCAGACTCAGCAAATTTGGGAAGAAAGGGAATTCTACCTAATTACCCAACCCACTATTCCCTCTCAAGGTAACACAGCTTACCCAACCCTGGGTGCAGGCCTCCCCACCCATCCACACCCCCACCTTATTTGGCTTATTATTGCCACTCAGCACTTTATTTTAATGTCATTCCCACCCTCAAGGAACAAGTTTTCAGCTTTAAAAATTGACTACTGCTCTGGCAGTAAGGTATCTAAGGTGATCCCTGCCCCATAATAAGTTGTGCTCTCATATAATGCCCTCCTTTAAGTGCAAATGGAATCTCTGACTTGTCCCTAACTAATGGATTATGGTGAGGATTGATGGGAAGTCATTCCCTAGATTAGGCTACATTATCTGGGTACTGATCTGGTGATCAGAAAAAGGGTAAGAAAAAAACAAAACAATTAATATGGACATTCCCCCCAAACCTTTGCACATATCTACATCCATCTTCAACCCTCCCGCCTCAGTTCCCATCTTAGGAAATCACTATTGCCAGCAATGCCTTAAAAATTCTTCTACACCATCAGCAAGCAAATACATGCACAAGGATATATTTTTTCTCCCTTTTAAAATGTTATAAATGCCAGTGATTAGGGAGGTTGTGGCAGGAGGATCATAGTTTGAGGCCAGCCTCAGCAACTTAGAAAGACCCTCAAAAGTAAAAAATAAAAAGGGCTTGGAATATGACTCAGTGGTAAACTGTCCCTGGGTTAAATCCTTAGTACCAAAAAGAAGGAAAAAAAAGTAACAAATGAAAGCATATTAAGCATATCCTTCTTCATCCTTTTCCCTTTATCTTAAATAGGATTCTGTCAGTACACACAGAGTTCACTCTCCCTTTTAATGACTGCAGTGAACTCCACCATATGTATGTACCATGATGTTTTTGAATCCGTTTCTGACTAAAGGGAGAAATATTTAGACATTAGAAAGTTTTAGGTTTGTATACTTATCACACCCACATCAAGTAGAGCCAATTCCTACAAGTTGAATTTTGATTGGTCAAAGGACATGTATATTGGTAATTCTGCTAGACCAGTTTTACCAATTTATACTCCCATAGGCAAGCAGTATGGATGCTGCTATCCTCACCTCTTTGCCAAGCCAGACATTATCAGGCTGACATCAACTTTTTATATTCCAATGTAAGTTTTCTACTCACAGGTCAGTTTCCTCACCATCCTCAAGCTCCTCAGGTAAATCTGAAGTCTCCCCAGAGACAGTGGGATCCTACCTAGATTTTGAAGGACACATAGGCTTTGTACAGAGAACAAGGAATCCCACAAAGGAGGTGAGGACGGGCAGTATGCTGGGACAGGAAAGCACAGGACATAGTTGGTGGCAGGCTAGTTTGAGGAAAGGAAAATAATGACGGACAAAGTGGGGCCCTCACTTGGAAGGAGTTAGAGGGTCAGTGGACAGAGCTAGATTTAGGGTTAGAATGTCCACTGCTGGTACTTGCCCAGTGGTCTTGAGAAAAACTACTTTATCTGGGCTCCAGTATCCTCACCTGAGAGGTCAGTCCTGAAACCACTTTCTGTAGCTATAGAACTGTGTGTTCAAAGTAAATTTTAGTGTCAAGACTAATCTCAAACAAGCAGAACTTCAAGGGTTGAGGGGGATAGGTAGAACTTCCTCAGCCCCATTCTCTAGACACTCCACCCTGACAAATGAGGGGTGCCAACAAACTGTTGGGATTATGCGAAGTATGATTGGAAAGCAAAGCCTTGGTAGGTGAGGTCTTCTTCAGTTCCCAAAACTATACCAACTACATGTTAAATGGACCTTTAGCCTTCATTTCTATTCTGCTTGACTATAACTCATTCACTCAGTCAACACACATTCTCCAAGTACCTACTAAGTCTAGGATACTGTTGCAGGAGTGTGGGAAACAGGTTAGTGGTACAAAGACTCTTCCTTCTGAGGTTCAATTTCTCTTTGGAAGAGAAACAGAGAAATGAACCAAGAGATGTATGTGTCACAGTAATGAGGGTAGGAGGGAGAAGTATAATGAGTGGGGAGAGACCACCCACAAAAACTCACCCAGCCCAGGCAGAGCTTCCACTTAGCCCTTTCAGATCCATATTTTCAGAGATCACTTGTCTCTTCTCTGAAATTCTGCAGCACTTTGGATCATATGTAATTGCCTGCTGACTATTAGCTATTTTAAGGTACTGGTCTTGTCTTGCTTGGACCATAAGTCTCTTGGGGGACCACGCCTATATGGGACAGCTATCCCAGGGTTGCATTTCTGCTGGTTGCTGTAACACTGCTATTTTAGAATTGCAAATGCATTATTAAGCCTTTCTTCATTTTCCCAACAGAATGGAGTAGAATTTTTAAGTAAAAAAAATTACATGAAAAGAACAGAATCAAAGGAACAAACTCAAAAAAACTGGATATGATAAAAAGTAACAACCTCCAGGTAGAGACCAGGACTTTGTGATAGAAGCTAATGCTAAAACAACTAGCCAAAGCCAAAACAATGGGAGAATGACCTAAAGAGATAAGTATGGGGGCAATTTTCCATCCCAGGACAGTGAACAGGCAAGGATGTGCAGAAGAAAGGGCAGAGTCCCTGACCCAGGAGCTCTCACTGTTACCTCCTCCATGGATTAAGGGCTGGGCCTTATGTCCCTCCCCATCACTCACCCCAGCCTTTGCACAACCTCAGGCAGAGAATTGCTCTCCTCTTGTCACTTTCAGGCTTAAAACTGTCACAGGCACCTTCACCATGAAAGGGTCACTCACCCTCTTTTTATAGCAGAAAAATGTGGATATTTAGGTTTCTCTTTTTAATGTCAGGTTTCACAATTCCTACATACCAGTTGTACTTTAATTATCCACAACTAATGTACAGAGACAAAAGTCTGTGACACAAATGTTCACACCAGTACTATTCACAAGAGTCAGGAGTTAGAAATAGCCAAAATGACTGAACAGATGGATACATAACCAAAACATGTTATATCCACACAGTGAAGTACTACTTAGTCACTAATAAGTAGACACATGCTACAACAAGAATTAACCTTAAAAATATCAGGTGAACTAAGAAGTCACACATAGTAGGCCACACACCCTATGATTCCATTTATATGGAATATCCAGAACAGGGAAATCCCAAGAGACTTTAGAGACTCATGGTTGCCAAAGGTGGTGGGTGAGCGGCAGTGGGAAGTGTCAGTGGTACAGGCTGTCCTTCTGGAGTGATGAAAATACCCCAGAACTAGAAGTGGTGACTGCTGCACAACACTGAACACACTGTTACTGAATTAAGTGTATATTTTAAAATGGTAAATTTTATGTTATGTGTATTTTGTCACATGGAAGAACACTACTACAAGTTCAATACAATTTTAAATTGTATTGTAAACTTGCATCTACTCATCTTTAAAATATAACTTGGAAAACATGAGCTATGAACACTGGAAAACAAAACCACACACAAACAGGTGAGTACACACTCCCACACAAGGCTGAGTAGATGGGGACTCTCAGAACTCCACCACTCCAGTTACTAAGGACAGCAGTGATGAGGACCGTGAACTGCACTGTTTTACATACTCACGTGTTACCCTGAGAGACAATTAGCCTTTAGTTTACATGAGGTAATGAAAGTGCAGAGGGGTCACATAACCTGTCCAAGATAAAATGGGCAGAGCCTCAGAACCTCAGTTTGAAGGTAATCTCATTTCAGTACATATGTCTTGGCTGCATCTCCACTGACCCACAAGGACAGGCCAAACCATTTCCTCCACTGCCTACCCAGAAGAGCACAACCACTCACACAGAACCATCTGGGGCCTCAGCATGTACAAAGCTTCCACCAGAGCCCCCCTCAAGCACTGTCCCTCGGTGTTCTCAGGCCAGCAGAGCCTTCACTCTGTTCCAGAGGCCCTGGGAGGGAAGGAAGAGAACTAGGGCCTCAGGGGTTCTATATAACCTGCCTCACTCCAGTCACTCTACCCACAGCAATCTTTCCTTAGCACAAGAACAAAGAACTGCTTTCATGCCCCCAGCAAAACCAAAGGTGACCCTCACTCTGTTGATGAACAACAGCAACTGCAAACCTACAAGCAGTAAGACCAGATCAGTGGAACCATTCTGATTGGCCACCATGGTTTTCAAACACCAAAACACCTGAATGAATCCAGGGTATCCTGTCCCTAAGGTGTCACAGAGTTCTTGTGACAAATGATTTCAGATCTGTAAACTGACTCATTCATTACTCTCAGGTATTGTTCTTCCTATCATCATCTGTCACATAAAGAAAAACATGACTAGAAAAGATACCGAGATGAATAAGACTTTAACACAGGCACCTCATTTGAATGACCCTCACTTATAAGGTTTAAAAAAAGATTCCATACATAATTTCAAGGGTAGAAATAACCTTAACATTAAAATAACTTCAAATAACAGCACAACTAAATTTGAAGAAGGTTCCTTCTCAGTATTTGCTCTTCTAAATAGGGAAGGGGCTCTAGCAGTGTGGGGACGAGTCAGGCATATGGTCCCTGCCATCAGCTCTGATTCCTGTGATTTCTGAGCATAGGTAAGGGACATTTGTTTTAGGTTTACCTTCATATTTCAACTGCAAAATGAGACATTCAGTGTTGAGTCATTTCTATTTAGCTGACACTACTACTAGGGTCAGAGAATAAACACTAAAAATAGAAAAGGAAGGTGATGCTGACTGAACATATTATGCTTGACCTGACAAAACAAGTGGTGCTATTGCTTTCCCAATGCTTTGGCTCTCTGGATTAGCAGAAAGAGATCACTGGTTATCTTCATTTGTAAAAAGTCTGCAAAGGTGCTCTGCAAATCCACCAGGTACTTGCCATGCCATAAAATAAGATCTAATATTCACGAATCTCAACAACAAAATATAAGGGTCTTAATTTGGCATGTGGAGTGTTTTTACCACAAAAATTTATTTTAAATCAAAGGCCTGAAGAACAAATATTTACATTTAATAGTAATCAAGGGCTGGGGAGATAGCTCTGTTGATAGTGTACTTGCTTTGCAAGTACAAGATCCTGGGTTTGATCCCTAGCACTGCACCAAAAAAAAAAAAAAAGTAATCAAAATAGAAAGATGAACAGTTAATTTAAGGCGTTGCACAGAAAACATTTTTCCACAAAAAACCATAGCCTTAGCTCATTTACAGAAAAATTTGTACAAATTAAAATTCTGCCTTCTTAATCACACTTGAAAAGTATAAAGGACTCATGTTAAAGAAACTCAAGAGAGAAGACTCTTGTAAACAATCTTTTTTCAATGAAAACACACACCTATGTAAACCAGGTATACTGGAATTCCTTAAAATGAACCACTTGCACAGAGGAAAGATTCACACAGAAACAAGTTACCTTCACTCACTCTGAGTCTGTCTCTTTGCTGAGGCTGAGCTCCAGGCCTATTTTAGTGTGCAAATACAGGTCATATAGGAAAGAAAGAAAATCATTTTTATGTGTAAAAGGGGACACATTAAAATGCCATCAACTGGGATTTTACTTAGTGCTGGTTCAACTTGACTTTGATCTGAAATATATATGTGGACAATTTCAACAGTTTTCCATGTGTTTGGATCCAAACTGTGTACTTATAAATGACAGAGAGAAATGAAACAAGAAAATCTAGTTTATTCTTATTAGCTAAAACTATTACACTTACATACATAATCTCTATCTTGAATCTTAGCATACATTATGGAGGAAAAAAACTGCAAATTATTTATCAAGTTTAGCTGCCTGAAATCTTGAGGGATCTGGGAATTATTATGCACTTAAGCACTACCCAAATAAGGGCAGTCACTGAAAAATGAAATCTGTCAATATCTTTTTATCCTTTTGTAGTCCTTAGATATAATTTATGTAACCAATTGCATCTGACCTGTGTTAACTTAAATAATATACAACAAAGTCTTGAAAGCTGTTTAGTCATATGCTAGCATGGGAGTCTAAGAATCAGGCTTCAAGCAGCACCATATGCTCCGAAACCTCTCCTGAATTTGTTTAACCCAAAGTGTTTTATTTTCAGTATGAGGTTGATTCCTGTATTCTTTATGTTGGTCATATATTTCTGAAATTCTATGAGCCAATTAAGTACTGTTTAAAAACTGCCAACAGATACATCCACTTGAGAGCTAAAAATGACAGATTAACACAAATAAGGATTACAACATGCCAAATCATCTCATATAGACCCTAAATTTTAGAGAATTACTATGAAAAACAACATGAAGTGTCTAATGACTTGAAAGAAAACTAAAGTCAAGTACTGTAACTTAAAATTCAAAAGTTCTATTAAAAGGAATCAATTACAAAATGGAACAGTAAAAGAACAGTAAAAATAAAATTTTGCACGATCATTAACTTGCAATCCTTTAATAGTATGTCCTATGATTAGAACAGTGTAGTTACTAAAATGGGGTGTGCATCAAAAATTCAACTATTGGAGCCCACTTTAGAGCTTGTGACCCTTATCTACATTCCTAATGAGTTCCCAGATGCTACTGTTGCTTCAGGGACCACAGGTTCTCAGTGCATCCACCAAGTATACCAGATGCCCTTCCAAGTTTCCCAACATGCCTTAAGGATTACATGTCTGAGTCGTCGCTGATGTTCTTGAAGCATGCTTTGGGGATAAATGTGCATTACCTTATAATAAATCAGGAGCTTGTCAACATTTTTGTAAATTATTCAAAGTACCTTCTCCCTCCTGACTTTTGGTCATTTCTGTGACATCAACACATAACCCAGTAAAGTGGAGAGGAGGTGAAAATGAAAGCAACCAACTCTGCTATGTTAGAGCAGCTCTGGCAAATACACAGAGATGACGGCAATCTATACTAATGGCTAAAACTGAATCGGGGATTATCTGTGTGAATTTGAATGATCCACTCTCTCTGTTCCAGATAGAACTTCTGATAAAAACAGCAACCTCACCAAAGTCGACTCAAGTGTCAAGGCAAGGGACTGACAGGGAAAGCTCATTTGTTTCTGGCTGTTTGCGTGATTCACCTAAATCTGAGAGTCTGAGGTGGCCAGTGGTTAGTCTAATGAAGGTAAACTTCACTTTGTTGATGACAAAATAAACTAAATGCAGTAATTACCTTTTCTAGGGATTTCTGTGTTGCAAGTGAAGGACTGCAACTTACATTTTCTAATGTTCCCAAGTCTTGTTTGTGTCATGACTCAATTTTAATGAAGAAATCATCTTTCATATATTCATTCTGTAAAAACCCAAGAGGAAAATGACAGTGATCTTTCACCAGTTGTTTGGGGCTTGGACATACAGGAACCTTTTCCAGCACAAGCTCCATGCCATGCTTTGACTCTACCAACAGATCTAACCTCAAGTGTCAAAGAATCATTAGCTAATGGTTTTTGCAGACTTGTCAAGCAAACCAAAAGCTAAGTGCTTTTAAATAATTTAAAAACTCTTACTTGTCAGGCAGCATAAAATGCTAATAAAGAAGTTGTGAGGTTTAGCCAGTAAATATGGCTTTAAAAGGAGGTACCAAAGCAAAATGAAATCAATAGGAAAATTATGAGACAAGACTGGAAAAAGCCAATTAACCCTGGGGACT
This sequence comes from Sciurus carolinensis, assembly GCF_902686445.1. Classification (NCBI taxonomy): domain Eukaryota; kingdom Metazoa; phylum Chordata; class Mammalia; order Rodentia; family Sciuridae; genus Sciurus; species Sciurus carolinensis. The sequence goes on from NW_025920155.1 coordinate 1,268,426, forward strand.
TGTGGTGGAGCATGGACTGGTGGTAGGAGCACAGGAGAGGAGTCACTCATGCATCAATGGGTGCTTTAAGTTTAAAAACAAAAAAACAGAAAGGCTGAAAATAATTACAATGTGAAATAAATAAAGGTGAAGAGTATGAAATTTAGAAGAGTTTTACTCAACTGAGGCATAATGGAGAGGCAGGCAATAAAACAAGAAAAATTTCAAAATATTAATTGTCAAAATATTCTGATCCAATATTTTATGTCACGAGGACTAACAGAACATTTCATAGCTTATGTCTTCAAAATACAGTTTGTACACAAGTGACACAAAAGGATACCATAGCTTATGAGTTACAAATAAAACATGGAGACTAAATTCAAAATGATGCTAAGAAGAATAATGTCACAATCTGGCTATGGTGAATTGAGCAGCAATGAACATTGATGTGGCTGAACCAATCTAGATGTCCTTCAATTGATGAATGGATATAGAAACTGCATATATATACAATGGAATATTACTCCGCCATGAAGAAAGATAAAATTATGACATTTGCAGGCAATGGATGAAATTCGAGAATATCATGCTAAGTGAGATAAGCCAATCTCAAAAATCCAAAGGATGAATGATCTCGCTGATAAGCGGATGATGACATATAATGGGGGGTGGGAGGGGTTAGAGTTAGCGTTAGGGTTAGGTTTAGGGTTAGGGTTAAGAAGGGTGGCAAGATTGGGGGAAGGAAGGACTGTACAGAGGGAAAAAAGGGGGTGGGAGGGATGGGGGGAAGGAAAAAAATAAGAGTGAATCAAACAATATTATCCTATGTAAATTTATGATTACACAAATGGTATGACTTTACCCTGCATACAAATAGAGAAACAACATGTACCCATTTGTTTACAATAAAAAAAGAATAATATCACCAGAGGAAAACACTATATGGTTAATTTAGCAAATCAATAGCTGTTTCAGAAGTCTGTTATCTCCCTCTTCTATCATGTGGCAACATAAATAAAATACTGTTGAAAGTACAACAAACTTTCAACAGTGGATGAGTTTTCTTTATGATCTCAAAGTATTCATTTGCTCACCCTAGAGCCAGCACCATCAGCAAGGACCCAGTGTGGGCTGCCATTTGGAAGCAAACCTATGCCCTTCACAAGAACCACAAGATGAACTCCATGTAGCCACTCCTATGCCATCACCTCCACCCTTCTCAAGAACCAGGGCATTGGGGGTTCTCTCACCTCAACTGAAGGGCAGAGGGGTGACATGTTGCTGGGACAATGCTCACATGTTCTACAGTAGGAGTAGGTGTTTCAGGCTCTCATGAAACTCCAAGAGGCCCTTAGGAGTAATTGTCCTCACAAATGTAGGAACTTTGCTGTGAGGAGAGATACATTAGATATATTTTCACCTGAATCACCAACTTTTCTCTAGTTAACATTCAAAGAAAATTGTTATCAAATGTTATCACTTTTGTGTTTGAACAGGGTTCAAGACTGTTATCAACAGTTTACTTCAATCCCAGAGTATCTGGGTAGAAAACTAATAGAAAGAGTAAAAAATGATTGAGAAGGAAACAGCACCATTTTCCACCACTACAGATTCCCATAGGTAGCAAAGAACAAAGTTCCTCTGGTTTAATTATTCTAATGACCAAGCCACAGCACAAAACCAGCTCCAATCTCTTCGAATTTGACTAAATTTCTTCCTTTCAATAAAGATAGCTTAAAGAAGTATTTTCCTTACATTATCAAAGTAAAGACACAAAAATCTATCTCCAAGAACACAAAATTCAAAGTTAAAATTTTATTTGAGAAAATAAGAGTCATTGTAAACTGAAAATACAAAGTGGGGATATGATGCTATCTTGCAGATTAACTTAAAGCACACACACAATCTTACTCAATTTGGAAGGGTTTAGGAATCTGGAACCAAGCAAATTTCTGAAATGCTCCCAAAATGAGGGTCTAGGAACTACAGACTACAAAGAAGACTGATACAACACTAGGGTTAGTCTAGTCATGCCACAATCATTAAGTACATTAAAATATACTTTGTAATAAAGTCATATACATAAATAGTATGAAAATGTCTCAACCAAAATGTAAATTTGGTCTTGAACAACAGAGTAACAACATTCATAAAGAAACAACTAAATAACCATGTCCAAAAAAAGTGACCTATGAGCTAATAAGTTGTGGCATGCTACTAGGTTTTCCTCTTGTTCTTATTTTAAGGATAATTTCAGTAGAGACAGAAGACATGCTTACTATATCTGCATATAAGAAAACCTCTGAGTATTTTGAGTGACAACACCAAGACTCTGAACAATTTTAACAATCTGATTCAACCAGCTGAAACAAACAAACCCTAACAAAGACAAATGTGAAGTTTCATTTTAGGTTCAAAAAGACAATTGTGCAAATAAATAGGGGTCCAGACTTATCTTGACTGTGTTGTAACACAGTAAACTTCAGGTAATAGCAAGACTCCTACAGCTGTGTTCAAGTTTACATTAAATAGTGCCAGAGACCTGCATTTTTTTAATGTCTCCATTCCTGGCCCCCTGTTTTCTGACAGCTGTCACCTCTTAAGTTATCAGTTTTTCTTTGTCCCACTTCCAATTTGCTGCTTCTAATCTCCTGACAGCTCTAGGAAAACCAGACAAGCAAGCAGGAGCTGTGTACAAGTAACAGAAGGATCCAGAAACTTTAATGAGGTTTGCTACACATATCTTAATTTCACAAACAGCTTTTGCTTTTTTCATCTCTGGCTCTCTTGCAGGTGGCTGCAACTGCAGGACACAGATACTCTATAGGTGATATATTTCTATGGCACAAACAAATCAAGGAAGACAATAAGCTCTCATGGTTAGATGTTGATCAGACTGTGTCTGGAATACTGTTTTCAGTTCAAAGAAACAACTATGACATATACAGCAATAAGACAAGTTGGGGAGGAAATCTAGGGGTCGTGTTATATTAGTCCAAATAAATGTGCTGGGATGTTTAACACTATGTTCTTTGAAAATGGAACAAAATGTCTTCGCAGGTAGCAGCGTTGGTACGAGAGCCACCGTCAGAAAGTCTGAAAGGCTGCTACAGGCAGGACGGGTCAGACTCGATATTCACTTCCCAAGTGGGATAAAGTGTGAACAACGGTCAAGCATTAAGGGAGAGCAGATTTTGACTTAAAGAAGACAAATGGTTCGGTAGAGTGCTTGCCTTGTAAGCACAAGGCCCTGGGTTCGATCCCCAGCACCCCCAAAAAAAAAAAAAAAAGAAGAAGACGACGACAAATGTTTAAAATGTCCAACAGTAAAGGAGTTCTTTTTCTAGGTAGTGAGCTACTTATCCTGAAAAGCACTAAAGTTAAGGCTGGAGTCTCATTTCTCTGAGATGGTGTAAAAAGAATCTACGCACAGGTTAAACTTTACTCTTTTGGAGGACTGAATGCAGGTGCTTACCACAGTGCTACATCTCCAACCCCTCCGTAAATATTTTGAGACAGGGTCTGGCTTAGTTGCTTAGGCCTTCTCCAAAATGTTGAGGTGGAACTTGAACTTGCCATCCTCCTTTGGATTTCATTCTTCAAACTCTGCAAAAACAAAACAGTGTAACAGAAATTTGTTTGCAATTGATTATCTATAATACACTACAATTAATTTTGCTACAAGACTGAAATAAACTATGAACACAACCAAGATAGGAGTTTAGATTAACATATCAAAGTAAATTAAGACAATAAAATGATTCAGAATCACCCCCTAAACAGTACATGGCAAAACCATACTGCTAAAATGATAAAAGAATACATATTACACTTGAATGGTTTTAAAACACAGATCTCTAGATTTAAAGGATCTTTCACTTTAAATCCAATGATTTGGCTGTTAGAACTTTTGAATCTGAAAATAAAATTATGCCATTTATGCAAGGGAGTCTTTGCAATTCCTACAACCCTAAGCAAGTATTTTTAAACTGCAGGAAAAAAACTACCTCTCCTGAATCCCAGTGATCATTTGTACTGAGTGTCCTTGTTGTTCCAGGATGCCAAAGATGCAGTTGCAGCAGGTCTTATAATTAAAGAAACAAGAAAAAAAAGAAAGAAAAAAAAACCTCATCATTGAAAATTGCAGGGTACAGAATGAATTATTTGTAGACTGGTTAGGATGCCTCCATGAAATTTTTAGATGGTTTCATTCACCACATACATGCTGTGCATTTTGTTTTTATGATACTTCTCACAGAATACATATCTTGAATTTCATGAAAAAAATGTTTCCAGAAACTGTTTCTCTACTACCCAATTATTCAAGTTTAATAAGTTAAAAGTAAGGGATATCCTTTCAAATTAATATGAAAAAATATTATTAAGGAAACTACCTCGAACTTTAATAATACAATGACTTTTTCCAGGGTAGATTCAATAAGGTTGATAGGTGTTTGATCCTTTCCTAGAATTTTCTTATTGGACACACTAAAAGGATATGTGTATAGTCCATTTTACCTATAATACAGTATTGAGGAATTATTTTAAAAATATATTATTGTATATTACTATACATAAGAATACTGCATTTTCTCTAGGTTTTTAAAGATAGATCATGTATTTCCACCCTTATCCATTTCTGCCACAAAGTCTGAAAACCAAAGTCATTTCTGTATATTAATTGTCTCATAATACTGTGTTCCAAGACAGCAAATTCCTTTTCCCCCTACTTGGTTCCCCTTAGTCTTTTATTTAAAGAGGGGGAAAATACATACACATATACACACACACTTCACAGTCACCTCAGTTGTCTTTTTACAGAAAATTTTACTCATTCCAATTTCTCTTCAGTTGGCATCTCCTTCCTTTTATATTAAAGTAATTGTTTCTTGTTTACATTAGTGATGATTTGTTTTAACCTAGACATTCTGTTGTCTTTCTTTTACACAATGGAAGAGGGTATTTGTATGCCCCAGAATGTCATATTTTGTTTTCATTTCAGCAGCATCTCTGCCCCCTCTCCATATTCCCCTCAAATATTTACCCTGAATGTTCACATAATCTTAATCTCCAATGTGAATCAAACACACCTCCTGTTATTCTCTCCCCCTCAACTAAGCGTCACTCATCACTCTTTCTTACTGACAATAACAAAAATGATGACAATCTCAAACATACAAGGGTCACTAGTTTCAATTCTCAAGAGTAAACTTATCCTCAGTCCCTCCATAGCTAAAAATCCCTAACATCTTATTTGTTCCCTCAGGGTGCATACTAACATGCTCCCTGTCTCAGTAAATGGGACATACACTGGGGAATGAAAAGATAGAAAGACAGAGGTTGGGATACATTTTCAGGGCTTGGAACACTACTTTATGAATTAAATGAATTAATCAGGCAAAAAGGGATCCTGAAAGGTTATTCCACGAGGTAAATGATGTAACTACAGTTGTCCAGAGGTGGTTAAAAGCACTGAGGGTCAGGAGAATGAGAAAAACAAGTATTTTGAGAGTCTCCTCAAGTGTTATTAATAAAGGCCTGAGTCAAGGGGACTGTAGAGAAGAAGGGATAGAAAGGAAAGAAAAGTATTCCCTGAAGTTTCACAAAACCCAAGGAATCATAGTTGAGTAATTTCAACAAATACATACTAGTATGATGATCACATTTTTGTTTAGTAGCACATTCAAAGAAAATTCTTTATAAAATGGAAGTGATTAAGACATTCAGTGATGAGTTAAGAAACTTCAGGATTTGCATAGTAAAAAACTAAATGGGAAAAGGAACTGACAGGCTGTGATTTTTCAAAAGCAAAATTCAATTTTCAGAGCAATTTGAAAATTTACAAACTTCTCTGAAAATCCTTGTGATTTTTTTTTCCATTTCACTAAAGGCAACTTCATCTATTGCTTTAGTAATAAATGGAAGGGAATTAATTCAGACTGAAAGTCACTTATGACCTTTTAGTTTTTATCAAAATGAGAGTTTTGTAGGACAAAAAAAATTTGCCAAAGTATTGTAATTTACCAATATCTTTAATATAGGAATGACCTATTCACTGCTCTTGACCGAAAACAATTTTAGAAAGCTGACTGGAAAAGTAGGAAGACATCATTTTTTCATTCAACATTACTGTGTACATAACTATGCTAGACCATATTCTGTACTAGAAATAGAGAACGCTTAAGTAAGAAATAGCCTTTTCATAAAGAAAAGTCTGTTAAAAAAATCCCTAGGAAAGATATTTAAGAGAAGTAAACATCCAGAATGGCAATGTACACATTATGAAAAATAATTAGACTTTGGGCACAATTCAACTTTCATTATCTCAGTGCATTTAAATTTTCATAGCAAAATAATAACATTTGCCAAAAGACTAGTGTACAAATTCTCAGTGGTAACTACTTTCCAAGAGCTAGTTTGGTATTACTTATATAATTGTCGAAGGATCAACTGAACACTTAATTCACATTTTTGGAAGGATAAGGTAATTCCAATAGAAGAAAAATAATGATTAGATATATGACATAAAAGCATTCCTACAACTCTTTATGTGGTTTGGGCGAAGTCAATTTCCTCCTGTATTATATCCTCAATTTTTCTTAATATCTGTTATTACCTACATCAGATATTAAAATAACAAATGCACAATACACTACTAAAAAAATTGGAGGAAAAGTTTTACATAAACCCAAAGTTCAGTATTATAAATGAGCTTTCATTAGAAAACTTAACTCTACAGAAAAAGGCAAAAATATCTTTTCACAGAATCCTTGTCACTGAAAAAACCTGTAGGTTTTCATCAATTCATTTAATAAGTGTTTGTTGAGGACCTACAACGTGCTAGGGACTATTTAAAAATCTGGGTCTAGGAGAGTGAGGAAAATGGGCAAATTTGTGGAGCTTAATTGAAATAAGAATACAGTTAGGGCTGGAATGTGGCTCAGTGGTAGGGTGCTCACCTAGCAAATGTGAGGCGCTGGGTTCAATCCTCATTACCACATAAAAATAGATAAATAAATAAAAGTATATTAAAAAAAGAATACATTTAGGAAAATAGGAATTCACTGAAGAGGTGTTATTTGAGCAAAGACCTAAAAAGGTGAGTAACTGAACTGAGGAAAACACACTTCAGGCAGAGGGAACAAAAGTAAACAGGTCCTCAACTCAGCTCACATGTAGATCAGTGAAGGAACAGCAAGGAATCTTTTGAGGCTAGACTGGGCACAGAAAACCTAGTAAATGGTGTTACAGCAGGGAATAAAACAGTGTAAGGCCTGCAGGCTATTGTGAAGACTGATTTTTATTATGAAGAGACAGTGTGTCTTTGGATGGTTTTAAGCAGGGAAGTGACATCAGTGACTTTTTAATAGTTGGACAATTAACTAAAATTAGGGTGTTTGGACACAGCTACTTTAAGACAAAAAATTTTTTTAAGAATTTAAAATGAACACATGAATTTGGGAGGAAAACAAACGAAACATAAAAAACGGGTCATACTAAAAATCCCTAGCTGCCCATGAAAGGGATAGACAGGTCAGAAACCAGGTGTGACAGCTTAACATTTACTGCCAACCAGATTTTCTGAGATGTTAACAGACCCTGATAGTGAGAAAAAGTAAAGTTTTCAACAAAATCACTTGGCCGCTGATGAACCCCAAAACCCCTCCGTTTGACAGGGCATGTGTTTAAAGACTCACCTTCACCTCCTGAAGTATGTGGGGCCGCGAGAGCCAAGCCATCTGGGGAGTGAGACTCGTGAGCAGGAAGAAGGCTCTCCAGTGATGAAACAGAGCTGCCCAGCGGAGCATGGCTTATCTATCCTAATGGCTGCCACATGAACTTCAGGGCACTAACCTCCAGGAGTCAGGGTTGCCTTCACCTGGCAATCGCATCTCCAGCGGGTGACAAGCAGACTCCACCCTGGGAGACAAATCACCATCAGGCCACCGAGTTTCCCAGAGCCCTGTAGGAAGCTGTGGTTCCACCCACCTAAGCAAACCCGGGTGAGCACGGTCCCAGTGGAAAATCCTCGTCACGCCTTCCAGAGCCACGCGCCGGGCCCGCAGGCCGCCACCCCCGTGCAGGGGGAGAGGACCCCAGTGTTACCACCGCAACACCCAGAGGGTCTGGGGACTGTGCCGCTGAAGGCCCTGAGGTGGACGGGGAGTGTTCCCCGGGGAGACAGGAAGCGGCTGGTCGGTAGCTCAATACTTCTTAGGAATATCGACCATTTCTCAGTTGATGACTCTCCCACCATTGCAGTCCCAGACCCTTCTCGCGCCCTCCAACGTACTCACAAGTCCTTGACCATGACCATCTTCCGGGATCTCCGTCGCAGCGCAGCCACTATCTCCTTCTAAGACGCTTGCGCAGTCTGCCTCCCAGCCACAGCCGCGCCTGCGCGGTCCTTCCTCGGTAACCCGTTGCGTCCGCACGCCAGCAGGGCGCTAACTCCGCCCAGTTGTACGCCACACCCCAGGCGTGTGAGCCCTTCACTGCAACTGCTGGGAGCGCTGGAGCGCCAGTGCCTTTTATTGCTCCTGCTCCATCTTCTAGCGCAGACACCTTTGGACTGTCACAGTCCTCAGCTGCCGAGGTCGCACGAGGCTTGTGCGCGGCCTAGGCTTTCTGGTGTTTCAGCTGCTTCCCTGAAAGATGTTTTTGGACTGTCAGTGCTGTCCTCTCACTGCTCTAAGAGGAGGACTTCTAAATTAAGATGTAAATCCTGAACAGCAAGATGGCAGATTAAAGGAGGTCACTTTCATTGCTGCTCTGCAGGTTGAAGCCAAGAAAGGAAACTTCTACACAAGGTGAGTGAACCAAAAAAAAAGGGGGGGGGGGAAGGGGAATTTACTGGAACAGATACAACTGTTTTTAATTTTGCTTTAAAATAAATCTCTTTTAAAGAAATGAAAAATTGGGGAAAAAGTGTTTTGTCATCTACGTATCATTTATTCAGTACTTAGTATGTGCTGGGTGTTCTAAGTGCTTTGAATGCTTTAGCACATTTAATCCTCTAAGCCAAAACATGAGGAATAGGTACTACTATGTATTTTAAAAGTGAATATAGTGAGAGATAGAAAGGTGCTTGCTAACTCGAGTTTAGTCAGCTAGCCAGAACATAACTCAGGAAGTCCGGAACCACAGCCTGAGTTTTTAACCAGTCTACTGTACTGTCTCCTAAAATTGGCTATCACCTGGCATAGCGGGTATTAAGGGAGGCAAACTTGCATGATCTTGACTTTAGTAAGACTGCTTTTTAAGAATGTTTGCTAAAGGTTTTTGGAAGCTTCCCTTTATTAAAGGTGTTCTCTTTCTACTTTGAGTTTTGTCATTATTTAGTGTTGTATTTTGCAAAATGTCTGTTCTAGTTTTTTGAGATAATAATGTTTGTTATCTTTTGTTAGTTCAATGTGTTCTGTAACTAGATTTTCTAATGTTGAGCTGTCTTGTATTTTCATAATAAACATTAGATAACAATGGTTTATATTTATTTTCTTTCTCATTCGTCAGATGATTTTAGGTTAGGTTTACTTAATAGTTCTGGAAAATAAGATTGTGAAGATGAGAGACCTTTATAAGTAGTACTGATTTAACCTCAGTTGACAAACTAATGCCTAGCAATTATTACTATAAAAGAATGACTTCTGTATAAGATATTTATTTTTTGCTCAACAGGTATTTTTAAAAGCACTTATCTAAAAATAAATCCAGAAACTGTGAATCTTAGTATATAGACATTATGGTATTTTGGAATTTGTAATCTAATGATAATTTGGGTGTATTTACGTATGGGGGTGGCTAAGGGAGGTAATATGTGACTCCAAAAGAGTGGGAAGTTCTTATCTAATTAATAATTTAGTAAAGATGATAATTTGATGCATGCATGTTTTATTTGGTGTTTTGAATGGAATTTTTTTTAAGTTAAACTTTCTGTTTTTGGTTTTTATTGCTTAAAGCTTTCTTTGGTTGTTACATTAGAATGTTTTTGAGAAACCTACATTATTGTCTTTCTGAACTTCTCTTTCCTTGTGTATTCTCATTTGTGATTATAGTCATGGACCACTTAACAAGGATACATTTTGGTAAATACATAGTAAAGTGATGTGTTCATTGAGTGAACTTCATAGAATGTATTTACATAAACTAAGATAGATATGATGTCACTAGGCAATGTCATTTATGGGGCCACCATGGTAAATGTGGTCTGTAACTAAAGGAAATGATATTACACTGGGCACATGACCTTACTTAGGTTTTAAAATCAAAATTTCTTAAAACATTTTTGAAGATTAATATGTTGAAAACAATTATTTAGTAAAAAGAGATATGAAACAAAGAAGTTAGTCAAGTAACCTAAGAAATCAGTGGATTTAAAATAATTATTATTGCATTTGAAATGAAATAAGATAATTAACAAAAATTCTAAATTTGAGAAAAATACAATAAATACTTACCAGATATAATGTATAAAAATGAGGAAACAGCTGTTGTGTAAAGTGATTAAATCTAATAAAAACTAATAATTTATAGAATTATTTGTAAGGTATATTAGTTTATATTTTCTCTTCGTAAAATATATGTTGACCTACCCATAACACTTCCAATCACTTCTAAATTTCTTATGATTTACATAAGGACAAATTGACTTCTATCCTTGCCACATATTCAGAAATGCATTTGTTCTTAATTATAATGTGATATGTACTTAATGTATGATTTTTATTGAGCGTTTAAATTTTTCAATTTTTTTCTTTTTATATATGACAGCAGAATGTATTTTGACATATCATACATACATGGAGTATAACTTCCCATTCTTGTAGTTAGTTATACATGATGTGGAGTTTACACCAATCGTGTATTCATATATGAACATATAGTAAAGTTATGTCTGATTCATTCTACTGTCTTTCCTGTTTCAAACCCTCCTTCCTTCCCCTTATGTCCTCCTGTCCAATCTGATGAAACTACACACACACACACACACACACACACACACACACACACATGTGAGCACACACACACCACCTATTGTGAGTCAGCATCCACATATCAGAGAGAACTTCAACCTTTGTTTTTTTTCGGATTGGCTTGTTTCAATTGGCATAGTAGTCTCCAGTTCCATCCATTTGCCAACTAACACCGTAATTCTATTCTTCTTTATGGTTTATGTTTCATCATGTATGTGTACCACATTTTCTTTGTCTGATCATCTGTTGAGGGGCACCTAGGTTGGTTCCTTGGTTTGGCTCTTGTGAATTGAGCTACTATACACATTAATGAGACCAAGTCACTCTAGTAGGCTTATTTTGAGTCATTGGATATATGCCAAGGAGTAGGATGGCTGAGTCAAATGGTGGTTCCATTCCGAGTTTTCTGAGGAACCTCCCTACTGTTTTCCAGAGTGCTTGTACCGATTTGCAGACCCACCAGCAACATATGAGTGTACCTTTTCCCCAAATCCTTGTCAACATTTATTGTTGCTTGTATTCTTGATAGTTGCCATTCTGAATGGGGTAAGATGCAACCTCAGTGTAGTTCTGATTTGCATTTCACTAACTGCTTGTGATGTTCAACACTTTTCATATATTTGCTGACATGATGTTTCTGCTTCTGTGAAATGCCTCTTTAGTTCCTTTACCCATTTGTTGATTGGGTCATTTGGTTTTTTTGGTGTAGAGTTTTTTGAGTTCTTTATATACCTGGAGATTAATGCTGTATCCGAGTGCAGGTGGCAGAGATTTTTCCCCCAGTCTGTATTCTTGATTATTTACTCTGCTGTGAAGCTTTTCAGTTTAATACCATCCCATTGATTCTTGATTTTACTTCTTGCACTTTAGAACGTGTTTTTTTGTTTTGTTTTGTTTTGGTTTTTGGTGGTGTGGCTGGGGATCAAATCCAGGGCTTTGTGCATGCTAGGCAAGCACTCACTCTACCAACTAGCTATGTCCCCAGCCCTACTTTAGGAATCTTGATGAGGAATTTAGTTCTTAGGCCCACATGATGGAGAGTTGGGCCTACTTTTTCTTCTAGTATGTGCAGAATCTCTGGTCTAATGCCTAGGTCCTTGATCCACTTTGGGTTTTGTTTAGGGTGAGAGATAGTTATCTAGTTTCATTTTGTTGCAAATGAATTTCCAGTTTGTCCAGCATCATTTGTTGAGGAGACTCTCTTTTCTCCAGTGTATGGTTTTGGCACCTTTGTCTAGGATGAAAAGCTGTATTTATGTGGTTCATCTGTGTGTCTTCTGTTCCATACCATTGATCTTCATGTCAATATTGGTGTCAATGCCATGCTGTTTTTGTTACTATAGCTCTGTAGTATAATTTAAGGTCTGGTTCGCTTTTCTCCCTAAGCATTTCTTTGACTATTCTGGGCCTTTTTTTTTTTTCAGATGGATTTCATGCCTGCTTTTTCTATGGATTGTTCTCTCTCCCAGGCTTTGGTGTCATCCTCACCTGCATCTGCTGGTCACTTCTAGGCTGGGTGCCAAAGGATGACTATGCAATCTCCAGAGGTTCCTGTGCTCTCTCCTCACTGATATTCTGCCTTGTTCTCCTCATGCTCAGCTATTTATTGCCTGCAGAATCCACTTGTCTCCACCAAGGTTTCCTCTGTTCCCTGTCTTGGAGACACTCAGGGTTGTTAACTAGGGGAACTGCAGACTTCATTATTTTGTTTCCCATCTCTCAAGGTCAGTGAACCCAAGTATCTGGACAACTTTTTCTTGTGTTTTGTCCTCTGGTTTCAGACAGGACTGTAACATGGACACTGTTACTTCAAATTGGCTGGAAGCATGAGATTTTTTAGTTTTTTTGTTTGTTTATTTTTACAAAGTTTTACTCAGTGGAGAAAAGCTTGTCTTTCCAACACATAGTTGAGAAATTGGATTGCCAGATGAAAAAGAATTAAGAAAGAAAGAAGGCAGGTGCAATTGTACACACCTGTAATCCCAGTGGCTCACAAGGCTGAGGCCTTGTGAACACAAGTTCAAAGCCAGAATCAGAAAATTAGTGAGACCCTAAGCAACTCAGTGAGACCCTGTCTCTAAATAAAATACAGAAAAAGATGGGGGATGTGCCTCAGTGGTTGAGTGTCCCTGAGTTCAATCCCTGGTAGAGAGACAGGGAGGGAAGGAGGAAGGAAAGAAGGAAGGAAAGAAGGGAGGAAGCAAGGAAGGAAGGAAAGGAAGAATGGAGGGAGGGAGGAAGGAAGGCAGGAAGGGAAAGGAAAGGAAAGGAAGAAAGGAAGGAAGGAAGGAAGGTTGGTTTTAAAAGAGAATGTAGACCATTACGTACATTAAAATTGGTTCCCAACAGATCATCCATGGACCTAAATATAAGCTCCAAATCCATAAAACTGAAAAAGAAAAACAGGGAAAAAGTTTTTTTTTTTTATAACTTTGGGCAGGTAGTCCTTGCATGTGTATGACCCACAAAGCAGCATGAAAATAGCAAACTAGACTACATACCCAGCAATTTAACCCCTATGTATATACCCCAAAGACACTTGTTTACATTCATAGCATCATTATCCCCAATAAAAAGATAGAAAATACCCACATGTCTATCAACAGAAAACTGCATAAATACATTGGTCATACAATGGATATTTTCATCTATAAAAGTAAATGAAATTCTGATGCATGGTACAATATTGATGAACCTTGAGGAAATTATGCTAAGTGAAATAAGCCAGTTCCAATGGACAAAGTTTGTATGATTTTGCTTCTGGAGGCACCTAGAATAGACACATTCCTAGAGAGAGCGGAAATTAGGCTCCCTGGGGGTGACAGGGAGAAGTAATTGTTACTGGTGTACTCATTTCCTAGGCCTGCCAAACAGAGCAGACTGACTTGACTTTTTGTTTATTGTTTCTTGGCACCAGGATTGAATTCGGGGTAATTAATCCCGGAGTCACATCCCCAGATTTTTTTTTTTTAATTTTGGGACAGGGTCTTGCTAAGATGAACTTTCAATCCTCCTGCCTCAGCCTCCTGAGCTGCTAGGATTACAGGTGTGTGCCACCATGCCAGGCAAAACTGAATGGTTTAAAAATCAGAGACTTATTTTTTCACAGGTCTGGAGAGTAAAATTCTCAAATCTAGTTGTCAGATTCCCTCTCTGCCTTCCCTCTGTGCATGTCTGTGTCTGTGTCCAAATTTCCCTTTTATAACGCATCCACCAGATTAGGGTTACCCTGACAACTTCATCTATATCCATTATTTTTTGAAAGATGTATGTTAAAATCTCTAAATATAATTATGAGTTTGGCATGTTTCCTATATATTGTGTCAATGTTTTTGAAAACTGTAGCAAAGTGTAGCTCGTACCTTTATTTATTTATTTATTTTTTGTAAAATTAGATTTTGGATTTTTTTATTATCTCATTGTTTTATTCTACATTTTAAAATTATTTTTACTTAGCTTTTAATTTTTGACAGACTGCATTTTGATTCATTGTACACAAATAGGGTACATAATCTCATTTCTATGGTTGTACATCTTGTACCATTATTTTGTTTTTTATTTGTGGTGCTGAGAATGAAACCTAGTACCTCATACATGCTAGATGAGCACTCTAATACTGAGATATGACCCCAGCCCATATTCTATCAATTTTTGATTCATATATTTTAATTGTTCTTCTTAGTTATACATGACAGTACAGTGTATTTTGACATCATAATACATGAACTATAACATCCCTTTCTTGTGGTTGTATACGATGTGGGGTTATGCTGGTTGTGTATTAATATATAAACATAGGAAAGTTATGTCCGTTCATTCTACTGTCTTTCCCATTCCCATCCCCCTCTGTCCCCCACTCCATTCTGTTCTATCTGATGAACTTCCCAAAATCCCTCCCTCACCCAGCCTATTATGAGTCAGCATCTGCATATCAGAGAGAACATTGGGTCTTTGGATTGGGGGATTGGCTTAGTTTGCTTAGCATTATAGTTTCCAGTTCCATCCATTTAGCAGCACATGTTATAATTTCATTCTTCTGTATGACTGAGAAATATTCCACTGTGTAAATGTACCACAATTTCTTTATCCATTCATCTGTTGAAGGACACTTAGGTTGGTTCCATAGCTAAGCTATTGTGAATCAAGCTGCTATAAACATTGATATGGCAGCATCACTGTAGTATGCTGATATTAAGTCCTTGGGTATATGCTGAAGAGTGGGATTACTGGGTCATTCCATTCCAGGTTTTCTGAGGAATCTCCATACTGCTTTCCAGCGTGGTTGCACCAACTTTCAGTCCTACCAACAATGTATGAGTGTACCTTATTCCCTACATCCTCACCAACATTTAATGATACTAGTACTCTTGATAATTGCCATTCTGACAAGAGTGAGATAGAATCTCAGTGTAGTTTTAATATGTATTTCTCTAATGTCTAGTGATGATGAACATTTTTTTCATATCTTTGTTGAGTGATCTTATTTCTTGTTCTGTGAAGTTATTGGCATACATCTTAAAGTTTAATTAGATGCAGATCAAACATTTAGAGGACCCTGTAGGTCATCCTTTTTACTACATGTCAAAGAAATCAGAATCAACCACTGAGTTTTGCATTATGGATATAGCTGTTGACTTTTTGGAAGCACAAACCTGATTTGAGGGGATGTTTTGAGAGAGAAGAGGAAGGCAGAATTGGAGGCATTGAGGACAGGCCAGTCAGGAAAGAGAGATGAAGTAGTTGGTGCATGGGGCACATGCTGGGGAGAATGTGCACCATATAGGCTGTTCATATGTTTGGTTCCTCTGAGACAGGAACCTACTGATTCAGGAACCAAGGGAGCAGTGTTAGCATCCTGTCTCCAGGAGACAAGGGAGTGGTATGAACCAGTAGAGGAACTGGCCATGGCAGGATACACATGGGATTTTATTTATTTCATGTCAGAGTGTCCAAGACAAGAGGAGAAGGGGAGATGACCTAGACCCTATGACATATGTCCTCTCAGCTCCTGTGCACAGATCTTTTTCCCTGGCCATGGTTTCTGTCTGTAGCCATTTTTATTCGCTAGCCTTCCCTTGCCCATTTCTGAACTGCATCCACAGTTAGGACAACTTGGTCATCACCAGGGAGAGGATGGATCCTGGCCCTGCAGAGGGGCCTGGGATGGGGCTTCTTCAGGGACTTTCCCAGTCTCTGGAGTCCTTCTTCTCTTCCTTCGACTGCTGTATTCCTCTATCACTCTGTCCTGCTTGTGACCTTACTCACCTCACTGAAATTAGTTCGCATTACCTTTTGGTTCCTGGGTTGCCTTCATGAGGAGAGGGAGTGATGGGCACTCACAGATGTTCCTGAGGTCTGCTAGCACACAGTGTCCAGTCTTGCTGCCTGCCCTGCTCCTACTCAGTCAGCCACAGCCAACACAGTAGAGACCTCAGGACAGTGGATGCCTAGGGCCCTCTCACCCCAGGGCTGGCTGAGGCAGGTCTCAGGAGGGGATGAGGGGCCAGGGGTTCTTTGTTGGCTAGTTACTGGTCTGTAATGATTGTATGTGTTCAGGAAATAATGGAATCTAGGTGAGTACACTTTATTTTATAAGCTTTTTAACCCTTAATTTAACTTTATGCTTCTTTTGTATTTGTTTGATTCTATTTATAACAACATAAACTCTTAGCAGATATTTGTGGAATGAATGACTTGAAGTGATAGATAAGAATCATCAATTTTTCTCGATTACATACAAATTTTATTTTATTTTTGCATTTTTGGTTCAAAAAGAAAATATCTATACTTCAAAAACTTCTGTACACTTTTGGCAAAACCCTGACAGGCAGGTCTCACCTAACTAAAGGGTCGATTCTGAGTTCTGCTTCTGGAATATAAAGTTACTTTAGAATTTCAAAACATTTTATTTAATATAAGTATATTAGGATAATTATATAGAGTATTATTATTCTTTGAAGCTCAAATGCACAATTGCTACCCATTTAATAAATATCTCAAGATTGGATGAAATTCATTTGTGATAACCTAGGATTATAAACCCAAAACTATAGGGCTAAGCAAATGGAGAGAAATAGGAATGCTACTTTTCAACATAAAGATTTGTCCTTCTATGAACCTCCTCTTCTTCTGAGCCTGGCAACCTGCAAATGGAGAATAGTAATACTCTATAATCCTGGCAGGGTGAGAGAGGGACAACTGCCTGGATAGGTGGGATGGAGAAGAGGATCTGGGGGTCTAAGTGTAAAGCAGGATTATTTGTAGTCCACTGTGTCAATTTTTAGATTTCTCTGAAACAGTTAAGAAATGTGGGTTCTGTAGGGAGAGCTGGAGTACTTCCATTTAAAGAGCAGCTTGTTGGACAGGAAGACCTGGGAGTTGCAGGGGGAAGGGTGGCCACTGCTCACTTTGAGAAGTGGGGCTGCTGTACCCAGAGCTCACCTTGGGCAAGGACGAGCTCCTAGACAGGCTGTGGTGAGAGTCAATGGCTGGCTCTTCTGATGGGAGAGGACAGGCCTGCTGAAGGTGTGAGTTTCTGAGGCTCTGAAGACCAGGGTGCTTGGGGATGCCAGCACATCTTCCTGGGTCTTGCCCGGGACCCTTGGGTGCACTTCTCTGGAGGCACTCTGCTGCAATGAGGTGACTCTGCATCTCTTCCAGTATTTTCTGGGCCAGCTCCTGGGCATCCAGCTTGGGGCAGCCATCCTCCTGGGACTTTATTGTGCTCTTGGATTCTTGCTGGACTGGTCCACCTGGCCCATGTCTGAGCTTGACAGCCTCCTGACCTTTTGGAAGGTTGAGTTGGGGCTGGGGACCAGAGTCATCTTCACTGGAGAATTTGAAGTGCTAATTCTCTCCTTGGAGCTGACCAAGACCTTCAACCCTACAGCTGTGCCCCAAAGGGCTGCTTGGGGTAAGAGGAGAAGCATACCTCCCTGCCCTCTGGGTAGAGTGCCAGGGCTAGGTGCTGATGATGGAGAAGCTCTATTCCTCCTCATCCTTACTGCCCTGGACCTGGAGGGACAGCTGGCTCCTTGACAGGGTGGATTACCTGGCATAAGCATGGTTGGGCCTTTTGTAGTCCTGTCCCCCTGGTGCCTCAGCCTTCTGAGCCACAACCCTCTGAGCCACACCTGGACCTGGAGACTAAGCTCATGGAGGAGGGGATGGAGCTCAGGCTGAGCACAAGGTACAGGTGCTCCATGGACAGTTAAAATGTTACATGGTTTCCATTTTTCTTTCAATATTACAAACATCCTTAGAAAGCTTACAGGAAATTATACAAATACTACTTATGTACAAGTGAAA
Source organism: Sciurus carolinensis (assembly GCF_902686445.1). Lineage (NCBI taxonomy): Eukaryota > Metazoa > Chordata > Mammalia > Rodentia > Sciuridae > Sciurus > Sciurus carolinensis. The sequence goes on from NW_025920155.1 coordinate 1,286,689, forward strand.
TTCATGTTACAATCCTAAAAAGCAAAAGTGCAGTTTAAAAAGGAGAATTCTTAGGTAGTGACAAGATTACCCTAGGGAAGCCACAGCCACACCCTTGAGACTGTCTCCACACATCTCCTTGTCACCAGAAGAAGGACCCACATCTCCCATCCTGCTCTGACCTGCGACTGAAGGTCAGCAGGGTCCTCTGAGCTTATTCCCACACCTTCCATTTTCTGCAGCAGGTCCTGGTGGTCCCAGAAGACCCCGGGAGTAACCCCCCCGCACTGCTCCTTAGCTACCTCTCCCCTGCACTTGCAGGACCACCAGGAGGCCTGCACTTTCAGGCCCAGCATTCACCCTCAGTCCTGGGGTGGGGCACCCGCTACTGTCACTGCTCCCTCTTGTCCATTTGAGCTTTGAACATGAGGTGCCCATGGGATGCAGTCCTCCTCCCTCTAACCTGCATGCATCTGGGTGTTTCCATGCATCGTGACATCTCCACACTGCCTTCTCCCTGCACTCCACTCTTGTCACCTGCTGCAGTACAGAGTGGGTCCAAGCTACAGTCACCAATTCCTCCTGCCGCTTTCCTGACCAGCAACAACAGGGCATCCCTGGCCCTCTCCCTGCTGTGAGGCATGTTCTTCAGCAGAGGCTGTGGGTTCCAGCGCCTGCACGGCATGCCCACATAGCAGCCAGCACTGGCTCTGCAGACCTAGAGAGCACACTCCAGCCAGGTGCACCTTCCATGTCTGGGCACCTGCTTCTGCCAGGCCTGTGGGCCTTCCTTGCCCCATGGAGGGACAAGCCTGTCCTGTCACCATGTTCTGTGGGCTCCATGGCACCCTCTCTCCTGACCCTGCTTTTCCTATAGCATGTGTTAGCCCCTCAGGCCTGCTACCTATATTTCAGTTGTCTGGCTCCCACAGGTTCGAGTTCCATGAGAGAAGAGGTTTTTGTTTATTGCCTCTTTTTTGCACAGTGCTGGGATGGACTGTTCTGCCACTTAATTTAGCTGTGCTCCTTGCTCTTAAACAGTCCCTAAAACAAACATGAAAAAGATGAAAAAGTCTCGTCACTTCTCTCCCAGTTCCCAAAATGCAACTAGGAGGAGTGTGGCAGGACCTCACAGAAGGGTCTTACCAAAGAGAGACAGCAGTGACTGCAGGGTGAAGTGCAGGGTGCACCAGTTGGCCTGCTTCCCAGTCTTCAGGATGACTTCCTCCTGCCCAACCTCCCAGAGATAGAAACCTGGAGAAACGGATGCACAGAGCTGTATCCTCAGGGAGGTTCATATGCTGGACAGGACAGAGCTGGTGCCAATGTACTGCTTCACACTGGCAGGGTGTGTCTGAGGGCAACTGAGGCCTCCCAGTCCCTGTCTCTGAGAAGGCTCCTGCTGCTGAGTGTGGAGCTGCTGCCTACCCTCTGCTTTCTCTCACAGAGCTCTGGTCACCTCCTGCTCTGAATCAGGTTCTTGAGCACTGAGGTCAGGGCTTAATGAGGCTTCTAAACATTTTGATCTTTTCTCTTCTTTCACAAAAAAACAGTCTACTTAGACTATCTAGAAAAACAACGTGGGATACTTCACTCAGCATTGGGGCCCATATTTAAAGCTGGTGCTCAGGAATGTGGAGGTTACTCCTGGGCAAGGACAGGGTCCTCACACGGGCTTCTTGTCCATTAACTGTGATCTTCCTGACTGAGCCACCCCACAGGGAGTTCAATCTCATGCCAAAGCCCAGGGCTCTGTTCCCCAACTCCCACAATCCTAAGAAGACCCAGAGCAGCACAACCACTGTTATGGAGCTTCCTGAGCATGAGGCTGACTGCTGAGCTGTTGACACTGCAGAGAGACAATTTCAAGAGCCATTACAGCAGGTGCGGTGGCACATACCTGGAGTCCCAGGTACTTGGGAGACAGGAAGAACACATGAGTCCACCATTTCAGGGACATCTTGAGCAACAGAGAAAGACCATTCTCTTAGGTATTCAACAAGGTCCTCTCCTGTCCCTGGGAAGATGCCAAACTCAGACATGTGGCCTATGACTATCCACAGACAGGGACCAACACACAGGATGAAGGGCCTGCAGGACTTGAGCATTGCATACCTTGACCAGCTTTCCCTGGAAGATCACATAGCTCCACCTAAAACCCTCATGAGGATTTGTACTGAGCCCCCAGGGGAAAGGGCACCTAGGATCCCATGCCCTGTCCTCTGATCTGGCAATTTTAAAGTGACAGTGTTCTATACACAACATGGCCACTGTCTGAAGTCTCTCTGATTCAGGACTGCACAGCCCCCTGAGGGGAAATCTCTTTCTGTTTTGTTCTTCCTCAAGGATCCTTACACTGGTCTGACACCACTTTTGCCTTTGGACCAAGGTTCCCTGGAAGAGTCACTGGGTATTCTGGTCACCATGGGATATTGTCCTTTCTGAACTGGAGAACAAATAATCCCTGAAAGCAACAGGAAGGTCTCAGGGAGTTCAATCAGCATTTTAAAATGAGTAATCAGTTATATAAATGTAACATTTCTGTTTCTAAAACCTCTACTTTTACCCAAGTATCTTAATTCATTACTCCCATAGAATGGTGTTCACCCACCAACACCCTGTGTAGGATCAGCAGAGCACTGTTCTGGATGCCTGGCATTGAGGTGCTGCTCTCTGCCCAGTGCTTAGTTAGCAAGCAGACCTCGAGAACCCCATGTGAACCTAGGCACCCTAACTCCCAAGAATCAGCCCTAGTCTCAGTCCCAGAGCCAGCATGGGAACTCTGTGCTTCTCTGGACTGTGCCCTGTGACATAGCTGGCATCTAGTGTTACAGGTAAGGAGTGGAGCACAGAAGGCTGGGGGCTCAGGCTGCCTGGACCTGTAGGGCCATAAGTTCCTCCTTTACTGGAAAGGTATGGTCACCTCTCCTGGTCCACAGACCTGTATCACGGTTTATGACCTGTCACACAGGTGAAGAGAACTCTTCAGGCCTGGGCCTGACTTTTCTCAATCTTGCCTGTGATACCTGCTGACTACATCTGTGTTTATCTAAATGGACCAGATTTACCTTTTTTATTTCAGGAGACTTTTTTTTCCCCAGTACTGGGGATTGAACTCAGGGACACTCAACCACTGAGCCACATCCCCAGTCCTATATTTTATTTAGAGACAGGGTCTCAGTTGCTTGGTGCCTTGCTATTGCTGAGTCTCACTTTGAACTCACAATCCTCCTGACTCAGTCTTCCAAGCCACTGGGATTGCAGGTGTGCCCTACCATGCCTACCCAGGAGACTATGTTTTAAATGCACAGAAAAAAAAGCAAGTAGCACAACTTGTGAAGGCTGCTCGTGTCATAAAGGGGCCTGGAAGCCCTGGGTCCCCTTCATCCTTGAAAGAAACCATGTGTCTGAAAACACAGAGCCAACCCCATGTTGAGGGGAGCTGACAGCGTCATCTAGAAAACAGGTTAGAAAATAGAAAAGAGGCCCAGTACTGAGTGCCCAGGTTCACAGGCAGGAAGAAAAATTCCCCTTCAGGACCTCAGTGTCCTGATAGCTGGTATCTATGGCAGTGAGGTCAGCCTCTCCCTGCGTCCTCCACCATGGACTGCCTGCTCTCTTCTGCCCCATGCCAGCCCCTGTTCTGCTACCTGGCTATTACCCCTGCCTGGGTCTTTCTGTCAACACCCCATGTCTCTCTAAGGCCTTCCCTGAACCCTGCCCACCTCCAGCCAGTCACCAAATGCTGATGTGCCCCTTCAACTGCAGGTGCTCTGGGACACAGTTCTGATTGGGTCTGCCTGTCCCCTTCTGCAGAGGGATGGCACCAGGAGGTCAGGGCAGCTGTTCTTCTGCTCACAGCCACATCTCAGGAACTGGAACACTGCCCTGCACACAGCAGGTGTTCAAGAGAAAGTTGTGGAGTGCAGGCTCCCAGGCAAGTCACCAGGCACTTGGGGGGATTGGGGGAGGAAGACCCGGGGACTGTCTGGGGCTTCATCAGCAGATGTACCTGCTGTAAATAAGCTGCCATAGAGTCAGGAACTGGCCAGCTATGTTAGGGAGAAGAGCCACAGTGAGCCTCCTGTACTGAACAAGGGCCTGAAAGTGCAGCACTAGCTGTCCTGGTCCCAGAAGGGTGTCTCAGCAAGTCTTCCTTCCTCCTAGCTCCCAGCAGCCAGTGATAGACAACACTGTAGCCACAGTTCTGGCAATGTGATTCTAAGTTTTCTTTAGGTGCTAATCCTGGGTGACTCTACAATGACTGGAACCCAGCAGGTTCCTTGTATGGTGATGTGGACAGAGGAGGTAGGTGATGTCATAATGCAGGGAAAGGAGACAAAGCTGGAGGATGGCCTGGGAATCATGTGGTAGCAGCAGAGTCTCTACACTATAAAACATCATCTAAGAAAGCACTGAAGTAAGACCCCTAAGAGCCTCCCCAATAGAACCTGGAGGAGAAGCAAGTTAGTCAAGAGTGCTGTGTCCTATGCAGTGCTGCCAGGAATTTGTGACATCTTGGGAGCTACCACAGGTGAATAGTGATGGAGATCTGAATGGGAACTGGTGCAAAGTTCTGCTCTTTCTCACCAGAATGGAGCTGCACCAGCACCTGGTGAAGCTGAGTGAGGGAGATAGACATGAGCACCTGGCATACCCAGTCTCTTCACCTCAAGTCCCTGAGTTTTCGTTGTCTGCTGTCATTGTCACGATCCTCTTGTCAAGTGTGTGTACAGCGTTTTATGTTCTTCTTAAGGTGCTTTCCTGCTTAGCGCCTGCTGTCTTCTGGGGAGCTGAAAGACAGCAGGGCCCAAGTATATGGGGACAAAGGTCGCATGGCCTCCTGGCACCTGGCTCTACTCCAGTCTCTCATCCCCCATCACACACAAAATTCACACACAGAAGAGGCCACAGGAAAGGAAGACCAGGTTGGGGACTGGTGATCTCCTTATGTACTCATGCATTTCATTAAAGCCATCTTCTGGAAATTGAAGTTCATGGTGAAAGGAGTATCTTGGTGCCCCGGCACTCAGGGAAGAGACCTGGCCCACTCGAGAGTCTGGTGGTCCAGGCTTTCATCTGTCTGTGATCTCTACTTCCTGTGTGTCCCTAGTGTCAAAGTTTGTTCTACCCCTGCTGCTTTAGTTAAACTTAAAAGGTTAAATCAAGGGAATAGAGCGGTGGAGCAGGAAAGGGCAAGGGTAGCAGAGGAGGGGAGCCAGGGGCAGCATTACTTGCCTCAGCTGAGTCCCCAAGAGCCAGGCAGCAGTGCAGCAGCAGGAGAACCCAGGTGGGGTGGGAAGGCAGAGTCTTCCCTGAGGACATCTGCTACTTAAAATCGCACTCATCATTCCCACCATATTTTTAACAAACTTCAACCAGCAGATTATAAGAAAAAGAGAGACAGAGAGACAGAGAGAGAGAGAGAGAGAGAGAGAGAGAGAGAGAGAGAGAGAGAGAGAGAGAGAGAGCCAAGCACAGGCTATTTGCACAAGGAGCACATGCTGCCACAGGAGGTCCCAGCTGAGGAAGAGCAAGAGCAGTGAAGATAAGCATGCCCAGGTCAGGGTCCTGGGGCAGGACATGCTACACTGAGGGGTTCCAGAGGGTTCCCTAGGGGCTCAGGAGACCTCCCTGTGGCCCCAGGCTTCCCCTGAAATCATTGAATGTGACGACTGGCTTTTATGAACCCCACATGCCTTTGGTGTGGGTCTAGTTATCCTTTTCTGTGGTGCACAGGCTTTTAGGCCTCTGGAATTCTGGGATTCGTGACATGAAGTGTTCTGGAAATGCCTTCCTGGTGCTATTCACAAGCAGATGGAACAGCTTCCTACAAAACGGGCAGGGACTGAAGGGAGTGGCCCATGGGCAGGTTTCATGTTCAAATCCTGGTCTGGAATAGCCACAGGTCAGAGGAGGCTCCAGCCCTGCTGAGAACCCCAGAACTTGCTCCAGACAGGACAGCTTCATTTGCACATAGAAGTGTTTCTGCTGAAAGTGAGCTGCTGGCAGGATCTCCGGTACAGTGCTGACTGTTCTCTCAAATGATTACACTTCAAATGGACCAGAAAAACTGTTCTGTGCTGTTCAAAGTCTGCTCCCCCACCCAGAAGCCTGTACATACTGTCACCCTGGGTTAATTCTAGACATCACTGGCCAGAAGGAAAGTGAGTGGGCACAGAGACACTCAAGGCTGTTGGGAAGGACCTACATGATGTTAAGAATTGGAATCATCCAAATCCCTGAGTTAGATCTGCATCATGCTCAGAGCAAGCACTAATGGAAAAATTGCTAAGCAGGTTTGACTCACCCATTGCACTGCCTTGGTGGCTGTTTAGTTTTAGGCATGAAACATACTTTAATCAAAGCCCATATGTCTGTCATGTGGGCTGGAGATGGTGGCTGGAGATGGTGGCTATGACACTTGTCAATCAAATGAAAGAGTTGGGGTGGGCTGAAAGGGTGCAGGAGAGCACTGAATGGCTAGTTCAGGAACTGCCCTAGACTACAGATGACAGGCTCTGAGAGTGTCATCGGAGGCGCTCTGTGCTATGATGCTATTAGGACCTACCCTTGCAGGGCCAGCCTGTGCCTTTCCCTACTGATCATTCAGACAGAAAAGAGCAATGAGACTGCATGACTTGTAGGTCCTGTCTGGGGTCAAATCACACTTTGTGCCTCAATTTGTCTCAGCCATCTGGGATCCACTTACCCAGCTTATTGGCTGCTCATTTGTCTCTGAGGCTGTGATGAATTTGTAGGTTGGAGGGCAGGGTTGGGCAGACCTATACCAAGACAAGGGGCAGGAGTTATCCAGTGGGGCCTCTGAAAACACAGTCCTGCCACCTTCCAGGAGAGAGTCCCAATGCTCAGCATTGGTGACATTTTTCAAGCTTGGACCTAAAAGAAATGTGTCCACATATGACTTGGAGAGAGTGATCTCTGAGGAAGCCTGACCCTGCCACAGCCCTCCAGGTGTAGTCACAGACCCAGCAGCCTGCTTCACTCTGGCTGCCTGCAGCTTTGTCAGAACCATGGTTGCCAGTGACAGTAAGAGTTGGGAATAATGCCTGCCCAGTGCCACCTCATGTCATTCCAGAAGAGGCCAAGCTGTGTTGGGACTGCTTAGCATGGGCTCTGCTTCATACAGATAGGATCCATTGGGTGAACAGCCCATGTCTGGCCCATATCAGCAGCAGGAGCTAGGTCAGGGACTTTTATCATTTCTCAGAATGACTTGCCCTTCCTAGCTGTGAGTCCCAGCTTCCCCAAAAACATAGGGACCATGGTTACCCCCTATTCTGCCCCTCTGTTCACCAGGGTCTGACAGTCCTGCACCCATGGGACTGGAGGGTGTTGCTGCACTTCTAGAGCCGGTCATCCAGGTTGGAGGTTAGGAAGAAGACAACCGCCTGGAGACCACTAGCTGGGGGAATCCAGTCAGAAACCCACAGTGGTGAGGATGGCATGCCAGCTGGGGATGCTGCCCTCTTTGTTCTCCACACTCTCTTGCGAGGTATACATGGTGTAGCACTTCCTGTTTTGGATACACTGCAGGGACTTCTCCACCTGTCAGGACAAGGGGGAGAGTCAGAGACCTGAACAGGCCTGGATTATCTCTGTGTGTCTCTGAGGAACATGGAGCCCCCAGGGTGAAGCCAGTGCAGGGCTGACTGTTGCAACCTGGGTGGCACATGAGGCCAGGCCTGAGGACATGATGCCAGGTGTTGGACAGTCATTTTGCAAGGTGGGGTGGAGATCAGAAGGGTCTTCTCATGAGAGCAGCTGGACAGAATACAATGAAGGTTTTTGTCCCCTTCCTAGGCCCTGTCTCATCCTTCCAGTCCCTGGTTGTCCTCCATAGACTCTAGAGCAATTTATCTAAAAGGAGGTCTCAGGCTAGGTGCTGCCCAGACCATGTAACTGCACCCAACTAAAGGGTAAGACCTATCACCCTCCAAGACCTCTTTGTTGTCCACAGACCACCACAGCCCACCAGGAAGCACCCATCATGAACATGGCTGGCATATCCCTCCTTCCCCAACTTGCAACTTGGCTCCCCTTCAGCACCAACCACTGTCCCACAGACCTGTAGCCCACCCCTGGAATTGCCTTCCTGTCTGCAGGCCTCAACACGGTCTGGCCCTCAGGATTCCCCAGCAGCTGCCTTCCTCATCCTCTGCTCATGAACATGCCAGACATGACTCCCCCCTCACTGTCCCTGGTAGGCACTCCAGGGGACACCTCTGTCTACCCTGAGGCTTGATTGCCATCCCTGGTGTGGTATAACAAGTTGCTCAAAATGCCCCCTGAGTTTTTTCTAAGAGTGAAATACTTAGATGCCCAGACTCAGATGTCCCAGGCAGGATGCCGCATGCTCACATCAGCCAGAAGAAAGCAGGCACTCCTGAGCAGCTGTGCGCTGACTGTCCCATGGGCTGGAAGGAGCATTGGGGTAGTTGGAAGAAAGTAGGGTGGAACAGGCTTGCCCGGGGGCCACCACACCCTCAGGAGACAAAACTGAGGATGAGGTGGAAAGCTGAGTTGTGCCTGGCGGGGGACCCAAGGCACATGAGCAGCTGAGACCCAGCCTGAGGAGAATGCTCCTGAGTGTGAAGGCAGTTCTACCACCTAGGAAAACCAGACTGGGTGAGGGAACTAGGAAGGAAGAACTTTGGGGGTGACAGAGACCTAAGAAGTGACCTGGACTGAGCAACTGAAGGCCTCTGCACAGCGTCCAGACACAGCTGATGCCAGTGGAGATCAATTCCCAAAACCCTCAAGGAGTGTGAACACATCTTCTTGCATCAGATGCCCCTGGGTGCCATGGGCCACATCACACTGAGTCACACCCCATTCTTGCCAGGCCTCAGAAAAACTTCAGGCAGACCCTAAGTTGGAGAAATGTGCATGACTCATCCATCAGGAGACCAAAGCACCAAGAGTGCATAGGCCCAGCACATGGGGTGTAGGACTCCTGCCCAGGCCCTCCCTATGGGACAAGGAGTTTGCATGAACCAACACACTTGGAATGCAGACCCTGCATGGGACCTCATGGGATCCTCCCTCTCAAGCCTGGGTGGAGTGATGGAGCATGCAGCTCCTGACCTGCATGGTGATAATAGGGCCACTGTTTGCTTCAGGTTCGGGAAGTGTGGATATGGCATAGCTATGAACCCATGCCACTTAAGTCTCCAGGGTTGGACAGGGCTACTCTTGCTGGCACAGTATTGTAAGGGGGTTAAGAATGCTAAATGATTGGTAGGATGGGACAAGTTTTATGTCACCATTTCTTGACTTCTGTTCACACCACATGGGGAAGAATGCAAACAAGCATAATGGGATTTTAATTGGAAGTGGATGTTGGATTATTGCATGAAGTGACATTCTAGAAGCTAATCTTAGTGCCATGTCTATACATGGGAGTTGCAGGAAACAGCACCAACACCAAGGCTGAATGTTTGCTGAGCGTGTTTTTTCTTTGTTCGCAAATTTTTTTTTGTACACGACATTCATCCCTGAGGGACTTATCCAAGACTCATATCATTGGTTCAATTTACATTTTATTTACAGATAGTGTCTGGTTAAATTTTCGAGGGCCTCCAAAATTGGCTGAGCCTACCTTTCAACTCCAGGTTCTCCTGCCTTAGCCTCTCCAGTCCCTGTGATGACAGGAAAGGACCTCCACAAAAACTGACCTTTTCATTCAGGCCAGAACTTTGCTGGTAAATTTTCATTGGTGTCAAAAATCCAGGAGGTGCAAGAGGGTTTCAAACTTCAATATTTTTTCCTCTGAAGTAAATGCAATTATCCCAAAATCTTCTTAAATAGGAATGAGCTGAAAATTCATTACCTCTAAGAGTTCCCTGCCACTCCACCCAACCTATTCCACTCTGGATCACTAATGCTTAGTTTTGTAAGAGTTCATCCACAAACTTTTTCTTTTCCAGGGATAAGTTTTTCTTTAGTTTGCACATCCCAGGACTAATCTGTCTTCAACGGTAACTAAATTTCTGGCAGTATGGCTTTCACCTTAGAAACAACATAATTATATTGAAGTGATGGGTTTCGACTATGGAGGATTTTCCTGCAAAGCACTGCAAGGAAGTCAGATGAGAAGAGAATGCAATCACATGCCTTTCTGACCCTCTTCAGACATTCCCAACATTCAATGCTATTCTCAGTTTCTCCTCTTTTTAATCATGCTGGTAGAATGTGCTTGGCAGTGGAACAGGAGTCCAATGGAACAGGATTCCAGTGGAAGCTTCATTTCAATGAGTGCTTTCAGCAGGAAGCTGGGGTAGGAGTCTCTAGTACTACTCTAGTACCCTTGTGTTTCCTAAGCTTAGGCATCCCTCTGGAGACACAGCTCTCAGAAACTTATAGGTGAGAGCATTCCCATGAAAGAGATGAAGAGGCGTGTAAATCAGCCTCTTGGTGGAGAATAAAAGAGGTTTTCAGTCAGTGTGTGGCATAAAATTTCAAGGAGTAGCAACATTCATTTTTGGCAAGTAGTAGCCATGTGTAGAAGGTCCTTAACTGTATGCAAATTAGGTGGCCTGGTCCAGTTGGGCAGGGTGGAAGTCAACTTCAATATCAGCTAAGTATACTAGGGGGCGATGATAAGGCAGCACTGTATTTTCTCAATCTCTTGTGCTTCAACTTAGCAAGATTAAAGGATTCCCTTTAGAAATGAGTGAATAGGATGTTAATTCATATCACAGTTTGATGTGATGTTTCTCTGCAGCAATAGCAGTTTTTGAAAAATCTGGCTTCCAAGTTTCTGTGTACAACCAGTCACAAGTCTTTTGAATATTTAGTGCCATTTTGAGCATTTGATCAAAGATTGACAGGCATGATGTGTACATTTGGAAGTAGGAGGCATGTTATTATGCTTCTAGGAGATTCTGTGGAAATTTGACATTGGGCTTTTTAGGTAAAGACATCAAACATGAATGCATGATTCAGAAATTTCACATTTAAATCAACTATCAAATTCTTTAGGGATGGGACAATTTTCAGTTGGCAATTCATTGATAATAGTTGAAGTTGCTATGTAAATGCTTCCAGATATGATTTTGAGGGTTAGTAACTCTCACAACATGCTTAGTGTTCAGTAAAACTGTTTTTCCAATATATTCAGGATACAATCTACATTTGAACAGACTTTATCCTGTCTATGTATTTATTGATGAGGTGGCCTATTTATTTTGAGAGGCTGCCTTACAAAATTGGCACTTGTGTAAATCCCAATGTTTGGGGGTCAGGGCCATTGTGTAAGGAGTGTCTTCAATTTTAGGTTATGTACCATCAAATCAAAGTCACTTATTGTGAAATCAACAGTCCATCTCAAACTTAATGGTAGAGCCTGAAATCTGCAAGTGTAGTTAGGACCTTTGAATATCTAATTATTGTCAGGTTTCATCTTTGTTTAAATTCAGCTTTGCCCCTTTACTATTTGCTTACATTACCTTGAATCTGAGGAATCTTCTGATATTATTCAGTAGATGCTAAATTTTAGTATTATTGTTCAGTGTCTGTTAAGAGAAATTATCTTTTCAGTTTCAAACTGTTTCTTTTGGGACTTCTATAGAGTTGAGGCTTTAACTCTTCTACTTTTGAATATTGGGTCTCGAATCATCATACCCATCTTGCCTTTCATTGAAGAGCATGTGTAAAATTGACTTTAAGAAATGGATAAATGGGCTCATCACTTCACTCTCAGGCACTGGTTTCAATCACCTCACAAACATTTTTTGAGCATCTCTGTGCCAGGACCTGTACCACCACTAGGTGAGATCTGTTTCCTCCACTGTCTCCTATAGGATTCCTTGGCACTGGGACAGAGAGCCTTGTGTGTCTGAAAGGCTAGAGTCAGACAAAGAGGATAGATCATCATTTTAAGGCAGATTGGTGACATGTGTCTGCATCTAATAGTCACAGTAAGGGAATTTTGGAAATATTAGCAGAGTTACTGGGCAGGGTTTGGGCTGCAGGGCTGAAGCAGCATCTGCAGGTGATCCTGGCTTTTGCATGGGATGGTGGTTTGCTTCCCCTCTCCTACCCTCCCTCACTCATCGTCAGTGACACAATCCTTCTGACCCTCTCTAGGGAGCACAGCTTCCCTTTGCCAACTTCCCTTTGCCTACCTTCTTCAAATGTTCCACCTGTCACCTGGATGGGTTTTCCAAGAAAGGAGGGCACCATACCATACTGTGCACCATGTTTTCAATCTCAAGATTCCCCTAACACATATGGGATGATCAAAGCTCTCATATATCAACAGACAGCACTGCTTGTGACTGCTTGGGTCCTAGGCCAGTTCCCTGACAGGGCAAAACCTTGAGTGAACCTGGACCTAAAGGAGCAGTGCCAGAGGGCAACGACTGTGACTCCTTGTCAGTTTCAGGCACCCCACATTGCCCAGCATGGGCTTCCCAAACTAGTGGCCAAAATCAGTCATGCTGACAGGTGAGAGTAGTTGGGGACCAAGGAATGGAAAGAGCAAGATGGTGCATTGCCAAAAGACAGTGCCCCCAACACACCCACCCTCCATTTTTGTGGTTGAAAGATTGGCATTGCATTTGTTGAAATGCAAACAGCCCTGGGTCTGAGTTCCTTCATCTTCCCTCTCACCACCACTGCTCATGTGCCTGTCCTGAATTTTTCTGAATTCCACTGTCCCAGAGGCTCCTCTGCCTCCCAGTGCACAGCAACATCATTGTGCTCTCAGGGTCTCTGAGAAATCAGAGTGCCCAGCTTGTCATAGTAGTTGCTAGCTGGGATCTTTTTCACCCAAAAGCACAGAATGTCCTGCAGGGAAGAGTAAGCAACTGCAATCATCTAGCCGATCCAGGAATCTCCTAGTATCTGTTTTCACATTATAGTGATGCCAGCGTTTTCCACTTTAAACATCATAACTCTCATGTGTTTTCCATCTCTTCACAGGATCATAGGGAACTCTAGCATTTCATTGGGAAGAATCAAAACCAGGATAATTGGGTTTTAAGTGGAAGCAGATGCTGGCATATTGTATGAAGTAGCATTTTGGAAGTTAATCTCAGTGCCATGACTCCTCGTGGCAGTTGCAGGTAACAGCATGAACAGGAAGGCTAAATACTTGATGAGCATGATTTTTTCTGTTTCTTTTTTTTTTTTTTTTTAGTTCTTACATTTGTTTTTGTAAACAATTTTCATGCTTCAGTCTCTTCAGTCTCTAAGAAGATATGCTGGGACCTTCACCCCAAGTTGGTTTTTTCATTTAGGTGAAAACTTTGCTGGTAAAATTTTTGGTAGCAAATTTCCAGAAGGGGAGAGAGGATGCCAAACATGAATTATTTTTCTCTAAAGGGAAGGTGTTTAGGATTTCAATTATCCCAAAAGTCTTCTTAAGTAGAAATGAGCTGAGAATTCATTACCTCCAAGAGGACCCTTCCACTTCACCTGAACCATACAAACCAGGTTCACTAAGCTTATTTTTGTAAGAGTTAATCCACAAAACTTTTCTTTAAAGGCAGGGACAAGGTTTTCTGTAGTTACACATCCCAGAACTGTCTCTCTTTACAGAAACCTAAACTTGTGGCAGTATGACTTTCACCCTAGAAACAATAAATTTATATTGAACTGATGGGTTTTGATGATGGAGGGTTTTCCTGCAAAGAGCATCAAGGAAGTCAGATGAGAAGAGGATGCAATCAAACCATTCTGATCCTCTTCAGACATTCCCCACATTCAAACCTCTTCAACAATTTCTGCTCTTTTGAATCATGGTGATAGAAAGTGGTTTGCACTGGAACAGGATTACAATGGAAGCATCATTTTAATTGGTGCTTTCAGTAGGTAGCTGGGGTAGGAGTCGCTAGTATTTCTTGAGTATCCTTATCTTTCCTGAGCTTAGGCATTGCTCTGGAGACACAGTTCTCAGAAACTGATAGGTAACAGTATTCCCGTGAAAGAACTGAAGATGTGTTTATTTGGCCTATTAGTGAAGAAGAAAAGATGTTTTCAAGCTTTGTGTGGTATGAAATTTCAAGAAGCAGCCACACTCGTCTTTGGCAAGTGGTAGCCTTGAGTAGAAGGCCCCTGACTGTATGCAAATTAGGTAGCCTGGTGCTGCTGGACAGGGTGGATGTCAACCTCAATATCAACTGGGGGATGTAGGGGTGATAATAAGGCAGAGATTTTCCTTGACACCATATTTTCTCCATCTCTTGTGCTTCAACGTAGCAAGAAGAAACCCTTCCCTATGGAAATGACTGAATAGGGTGTGTGTCCATATATCAGTTTGACCTGAATTTTCTCTGCAGCAATTTAACTTGTTGAAAAACCTGGCTTCCATGTATCTGTGTACCTACAGCCACAAAACTTGTAATTATTTAATGGCATTTGAGTCTTTGATTGAAGCTTTAATGGGCATGATGTGCACATTTAGAAGTCAAAGGCAGGTTTTTCTACTTCTAAGGAATTCTGTGAAAATTTGAGTTTGGTCTCCTTAGGTAAAAGCATCAAACATAAATGCATGATTCAATAATTTCATATTTAAATCAACTGTGTCAAAATTTTAGGAATGTGACTCCTTTCCATTTGATGTAGGTCATTTATTGGTAAATGCAAAATATTGGTCATTTATTTGTATATGCAACAAATACATATACAAATGCTTCAAGATATGATTCTGGGTGTGACTATCACAACATGCTTAGTGTGGTGTAAACTTTTCTGTTCCAGTACCTTCAGAGTACACACTACATTTTTGCCTTGAAGTGGACTTTATTCTTTTGAGTGTTTATTGATGGGGGGTGCTCTATTTATTTAGAGAGGCATCATTCTTACTTACTTCATATTTTTCACTTGTGTAAATTCCAGTGCTTAGGGGGAGTGCCAGTGTGTAAGGAGTCTTTTTGATTTTAGGTTATGTGCCTTCAAAGCAGTGTCAGCCCTTGTGAATTCTGCAATCCATTGCAGTCATAAAAATGGAGCACAGAACCATCAAGTGCATTTAGGAATTTTTGAACATCAAATTATTGTTAGGTCTTATCTTTGCTTAAATGAATCTTTGCCCCTTTAGTACTCTGCTTATGTTACCTTGAAACTTGAGAAATCTCCTGGTATTATTCAGGAGATCTTAAATCTTACCATTTTTGTCCAATGCCAGTTAAAAAAATTAGCTTTCCAGTTTCAAAAACTTTCTGTTCAGACTTCTCTACAGATGAGACTTTAGCTCTTCTGTTTTTGAATAATAGGTCTTGAATCATCCTACATGTCCTGACTTTCAGTAAATTGTAGGTGTAAAATACTTTAGGAAATGGATAATTGTGCTCATCACTTCAGTCTCAGACACTCATTTCAATCTCCTCACAAACATTTTTGAGCATCTATATGCCAGGGTCTGTGACACACACCCAATTAGATTTCCTTGCTCCACTTTGGGCTACAGGATCCCTGGCACTGGGACTGAGGGCCCTGTCTTTGAAAGACTAGAGTCATTCCAAGAGTATAGATCATCATGTTAAGGAAAATTGGTAAGATGCCTACATCTAATAGTTAGAGAAGGAAACTTTGGAAATGTCAGCAAACAGTTACTGGGAAGGGACTGGTTGAAGGACAGAAACAGCAACTGCAGGGGATCCTGGCTTTTGCAACAGGTTCACAGCATAAGATGCTGGCTTGCTCCCTCTCTCCTTACCTTCCTCACCCATGCTCAGTGACACACTCCCTCTGACCCTCTCTAGGGAGCACAGCCTCCTCCTACCTTCCCTTTTCCTCCATTCTTCAATGGATCCATCTGTCACCTGAATCGACTTTTCATGAAAGTATAGGCACCACGCCATACTGTGCATGATAATTTCAATCTCAAGTTTTCACTGACACACATGGGATGTTACACACATTCATATATCAACAGGCAGCACTGTTTTTTGCTGATGAGGTCCTAGGCCAGTTCTCTGGTTTGGCAAACCTCGATTGACCCCAGGCCTGAAAGAGCAGTGCCATACTGTAATGCCACTGGACCCAGTGCTAAGTTGGGTGATCCTTCTGTGCTCCTGCTGCCCTATGGCCCTCTGTGATCCATAGGACCTCTGGTGCCCACAGTGCCTGTAACTCCTTGAAGTTTTCAAGACACCTTTCTTGCCTGGTGCTGACAAGCATGTGCTGTGTCACCTCCTGTTTGAGCTGTGTCATGCTGGCAGGCATTAGTAAGTGGGATCCAAGACCAGGGAAGTAGCCAGACAGCCCATTGGCCAGAGGGCCTATGCCCTCACACGCCAACCCTCCACTTCCTGCAGTTGAAAGATTGGCATGGCATTTGTTGAAAAGCACACAGCCCTGGTTCTCAGTTCCTTCTTCCCTCACACCACCAAGCTCATGTGCCTGTCTTGAATCTCTGAATACACTGTCCCAGAAGCTCCTCTGTCTGCCAGAACAAATCAACATTATTGTGCCATAAGCCCCTCTGTGACATCAGAGTGCCCAGATTGTCATAGCAGGTACTAAGCGGGATCCTTGGACCCAAGACCCAGAATATCTTGCATGGAAGAAAGATGAAGTGCAGTCTCCTAGAAGATCCAGGAATCTCCTGGTATTTGTATCCAAATTAGACTGACACCAGCGTTTTTCACTTTGAACATTGCAACTCTCATGTGTTTGCCATCTCTTCACAGGAGCATAGGGAATGATATCATTTCATTGGAAGAATCAAAACCAGGATAAATGGGTTTTAAGTGGAAGTGGATGCTGGCATATTGTATATTGTATGAATTAACATTTTGGAAGCTAATCTTGGTGCCATGACTCCTCATGGGAGTTGCAGGAAACAGCACAAACAGGAAGGCTGAATGTCTGGTGAGCATGTTTTTTCTGTGTTCCTTTCTTGTTTCTCACTTTTTTTGTAAACAAGTTTCATCCATGAGGCACTTATCCATGAGCCATATCATTTGCCAATTTACATTCATATTTTCAGAGAGTGTCTGGCTAAGTTGTTAAGGGCCTTTATAATTTGCTGAGACTAACTTTGAACTAGATGTTCTCCTGCCTCAGCCTCTCCAGTCCCTGAGATGACAGGTAAGCCTCTCCAGTCCCTGAGATGACAGGTAAGAACCTCCAAACTGGCCTTTGTATTCAGGTCAGAACATTGTGTGTAAACTTTTTGGTGGCAAATATCCAGAAGGTGGGAGAGAGTGTCATACATGAATTTTTTTTCTCTGAAGGGCAGGAGCTTAGTATTTCAATTATTCCAAGAGTCTTCTTAAGTAGGAATGAGCTGAAATTTATTGCATCCAAGAGGACCCTGCTTCTCCAATCACCCCGGATCACTTAGCCTTATTTTTATAAGATGCCATCCACAAATCTTTTCTTTAAAGGACAGGACAAGGTTTTCTGTAGTCACACACCCCAGGTCTGTCTGTCTTCAATGGTAACTAAACTTGTGGCAGTATGACTTTTACCTTAGAAACAATAAATGTATATTGTAGTGATGGAGTTTGACTATGAGGCTTTTGTGCAAAGTGCTTCAAGGAAGTCAAATGAGAAGGGGATGCAATCACATGCCCTCTTCAGTCATTCCCAACATCCAATGCTTTTCAACATTTTCTACTCTTTTGAATCATACTGATAGAATGTGCTTGGCAATGGAAGAGGATTCAAATGGAAGCATCCTTTCAATGAGTGCTTTCAGCAGGCAGCTGGGGTTCGAGTCCCTAGTACTTCTCCAGTTCCCTTGTGTTCCCTAGCTTCAGGCATTCTTCTGGGAGGCACAACTCTCAAAAACTGATAGGTAACATCATTCCCATGAAAGAGCTGAAGAGGCATGTTATTCAGTCAATTGGTGAAGAAGAAAGGAAGTTCTCAAGCTGTGTGTGGCATGACATTTCTAGTATCAGCTGCACTGGTTTTGGCAAGTAGCCTTGTGGGGAAGACCCATGACTGTATGCAAATTATGTGGCCAGATCCAGGTGGGCAGGGTGGAACTCAACCTCAATCTCAGCAGGGAAAACTAGGGGTCATGATAAGTCAGAGATTTTCCTTCACACTCTATTTTCTCCATCTCTTGTGCTTTAACTTAGCAAGATTAAAACTTCTGTGTAAATGAGTGAGTTGGTTGTGAATCCCTATCTCAGTTTGACCTGTTGTATCTCTGCAGCAATAGTAGTTGTTGATACACATGGCTTCCATGTACCTGTGTACCAGCAATCACCAGAATTTTGAATATTTAGTGGCATTTCAAACCTTTAAACAAAACTTGACAGGTATAATGTATACATTGGGAAGTAGGAGTCAGTGTTTATGCTTCTAAGGGATTCTATGAAAATTTGAGATTGGGTTCCTTAGGTAAAGGCATCAAACATGAATGCATTATTCAAAAATTTATGTTTAAATAAATCATATCAAAATCTTCAGGGATGGGACACCTTTAAGTTGGATGTGAGCAATTCATTGATAATAGTTAAAGTTGCATATACAAATTCTATCTGATATGATTTTGGGGTGAGTAACTGTCACAACATGCTTATTGTTGAGTAAGACTTTTCTGTTCCAATACTTTCATGGTAGAATCTAGATTTGAAGTAGACTTTTATTCTATTTAAGTATTTATTGATGGGGAGACCTATTTATTTTGAAAGGCATCAATGTATGCTGCCCTTCAAAATTATTGTTTGAATTCAATTCTTGGAGTTTGGTGTCATTGTCTAAGAAGTGTCTTCAATTGTAGGTTATGTTCTATCACAGCAGAGGCAGACCTTGTGAAATCTTCAGTCCAATGCAGTCATAAAGATGGAGTCCGAAAGTTGCAAGTGCATTTAGGACCTTTGAATATCAAATTACTGTCAGGTCTTAATTTGCTTAAATTCATCTCATTGCCCATTTAATACTAGCTACATAACCTTAAAACTGAGGAATATACTGGTATTATTCAGGAGGTGTTAAATCTTACAATTTTTGTTCAATGTCTGTTAAAAGAAAATAGCTTTTCAGTTTCAAAACCTTTATGTTGGGACTGCTCTAGAGTTGAGGTTTTAGCTCTTCTGCTTTTGAATAGTAGGCCTTGAATCATCATACATGTCCTGCCTTTGAGTAAATTGCATGTGTAAAGTTGACTTTAAGAAATGCATGAATGTGCACATCATTTCACTCTCAGGCACTGGTTGCAATCACCTCACAAATGTTTTTTTTAGCATCTCTGTGCTAGGGCCTGTGACACTCCATGAGATCCTCTTTCTGCCACAGTCACCTACCAGATCCCTTGTCACTGGGAGAGAGGGCTCTGTTTCTGAAAGTCTAGAGTCATGCCAAGAGGGAAGATCATTATGTTAAGGCAAATTGGTGAGTTATATCTGCATCTATTAGTCAGAGTAATGGACTGCAGAGTAATGGAAATGTCAGCAAACAGTAACTGGGCAGGGTGTGGTTGTAGGGCAGAAGCAGCATCTGCAGGGGATCCTGGCTTTTGCAGCAGGTGCACAGCGTGGGATCCTGGCTTGCTCCCTCTCTCCTTCCCTTTCTCACCTATGCTCAGTGACACACTCCCTCCTACCCTGGCTAGGGAGCACAGCCTCCACCCATCTCCCCTTTGCCTCCATTCAAAGTTTACAGCTGTCACCAGAATGGGCTTTCCAGTAAAGGAGGGGCACCACTCCAGACTGTGCATGATGTTTTCAATCTGAAGCTTCCCCCAACACACATGGGATGCTCCATGCTCTCATATATCAACACACAGTACTGCTTGTGGCTGCTAGGGTCCTAGGCCAGTTCCCTGACTAGGCAAACCTTGAGTGAACCCGTGTTTGGTGTTTGGAGGAGCAGCACCAGAGGCAATGCCGCTGGAGCTAGTGCTAAATTGGGTGATCCTCCCATGCTCCCTCTGGCCTTGGCCCCTTGGGATCCATAGGATCTATGGGGTGCTCAGTGCCTACAATCCTTGTGGGTTTCAAGGCACCCCTCATTCCTGGTACTGACAAGCATGTGCTGTGCCACCTAGTAGCTGAGGAGGATCGTGCTGACAGGCAGGAATTGGTGGGGTCCAAGGCCCTAGAAGGAGCCAGAGAGCCCATTGGCCAGATGGGCAGTGCCCCCCAACACATCCATCCTCCAGTTGTGGTGGAAAGTTTGGCATGGCCTTTGTTGAAAAGCACAAAGCCCTCTGATTTCAGTTCCTTCATCTTCCCTCACACCATCACAGCTCATGGACCTGTCTTGAATATTTTCTGAATCCCCCTGTCCCAGAGAGGCTCCTCTGCCTGCCAGCACACAGTGACATGAGGGAGGGCAGTTCAACTGGGGCTGGTGCTTAACTTTGTATTCCTTGCATCCTTCTGCTGCCCTCAGTAGCTCCTGGATCCATTGGTCCTGTGGTACCTCAGGACCTGCAGCATGATTCTTGGTTAAAGATGTCTAGCATGCCTGGTGCTGTCAACCACAGACTGCTCCTCCTAGTGACCATGAAGGATAGTGGTCACAAGGGGCTTCAGAGGGGTCCCAGACATCACCAGAATGAGGGAGATTGTGTGTAGGCCAGATTGTCTGCCCCAACACACCCATGCTCCACTTCCAGTGTGTTAAGAATTTGGGGTCACCTTTTTTGAAAAGCACATTCCTTTGGGGTTTGGTCCCTTCATTTTCCCTCAGGCTATCACAGCTAATGTGCCTGTCTTGTGTCTTTTCTGAAATGGTCAGTCCGAGAGGCTTCTCTGCTTGCCCAGGCTCAGTGACTTCACAGTGTTTTCATCAGGCTGTCTGTGACATCAGGAGGTATCTGGAGAGCAGCCAGCATGTCAGATCATGTACTAAATGGACCATTGGCACCCAATGCTCAGAAAGACCTGCAGGGAAGAGAAAGCAAGGACAATCTCCTACAAGAACTGGGAATATCCAGGACTTTGAATCCAAAGTAGAGGGATGCCAGCCTTCCCCACTTTGCATGTTGTAGTTGTCAAATGTTTTCTGTCACTGCACAGGAGCATAGTGAACACAGTCATTTAATTGAGAATTATCAAAACCAGGTTAGCAGGATTTTAATTGGAAGCAAATGTTGGAATGTACAATGAAAGTGACATTCTGGAAGCTAATCTTAGTGCCATGATTCCTGATGAGAATTGCAGAAAACACATCAGGAGGGCTGAACATTTGCTAACGTTTTCTTTTCTTTCTTTCTTTGTTTGTTTGTTTTTTTTTTTTTTTTTTTTTTGGTACTACATTGTTGATCCCCCAGGGCATTTATCCACTGAGTCATATCCTTTGCCCATTTTCTATTTATATTTACAGACAGGGTCTGGCAAAGTCACTTAAGGTCTTGCTAATTTGCTGAGGCTCACTTTGAACTGTAGATCCTCCTGCCTCATCATCCCCAGTCCCTGAGATGAGAAGTGATAACCTCCACCCACTCTGGACTTTTCCTTTAGGTCAGATCTCCCTTTTGTTATGCCTAGAAGTGTTTTAAAATGTCATAAATTCCTAAAAGAACTTGAACATATCTTGTCCACCTCAGTCTTCTTAAAAAAGCCCCCTCTATGGAGACCTGTGTTTTGTGGGAGGTAGAGGGGCACTCGGATGGGGCAAGTCATCCTCTGGATTCAGATTTCATTCATGTTGCTTGCTTTTCATATACCCCCAAGCAGGGATTCAACCCACCCTCCACCTTAAATATTCACGCCCCCCTTGTTCTTACCTAAATATGACTACACTGACCATGTTCTGTTTGCCGTGAATCTCCCTTTTCTCTGGTGATGTTCCCCAGGCACCAATGTTCCCCCTAGGAGTAACAGGGAAAATGCAGTCTCAGCATCACAGCCCTTCTGCAGCCCTGGTGCCTGCCCCCAGTAGCCACCCTTTCCTCCCTGGACTGGGGGCCTTCTCTTGCTGAAATCTGGACTGCACCATTTCTTTATAGCAGAAAAACTTCCTGTGGGCAGCTTTTTCAGCACAGGCTCCTCTGGCAGAGCTGTAGGTTCACTCACCAGTCACTTCTTTCTTCAGTACCCTGGAGGACACAGGCTGTCTCTGGTGAGAGAATGGACTGTTGATAAAGCTCAACCTCACTTGCAGTACCTGGAATCATATCTCCCTCAGCACCTTCACCTCTTTGCCTGGTTTTGTCTTCTTTGGAAAACACATCCATCAGTGTGTGAGGACCAGTTGTGGGAAAGTTCAGAGTCTATTGCATTCCTTGGAAGAAGTTGTTCTTCCTGAGGGTTTCCAGGGAGCATTGTGACCAACTTCAGAGATTGTAGAGTCCTTAGCACCCAGGCCAAAGCACTTGAGGCCCTTTCAGTTCAAGAATAGTTTGCCCTTGGACAATCTTGTTAGAAATGCAAATTTGTGGCCCTCTCTCTGTTCAGAATATCTCGCATAGGTCTCTGGTTTGTCCAGCTTTGCAGGAGATTCATGCCCATGCTGGCCTTTGAGAAGCTGTGCTCTGATACACCATTAGAGGTGAAAATCATACAGCAGGCAACCTTCTAGAATTTTGGAAGTAGGAATATGATTTGGAGGACATGGTCCAACAACAGTCACCTCAAACTTTATTTGTTTCAATCCTTATTTCCTGTTAAGAAATCTGTAGCCCAAGGAACAGTCATGTATTCAGTAGGAGCAGTCAGGATTCAAAAAAGAGCTATTGCTTTTTGCATTTCTAGAGCATCTGATCATGAGATTTCCCTTTCCTTTGCTGATTGAAAGTGTTCTTAACTTAAAGCAAGCAGTGCCTGTTTTTGCACCTTCCTGAGTTCTCTGAAACACCAGTTTTCCTCAGTGACCTTGATCACTTCCTCCCTTCACTGCTGAACTATGGCATAGTATGATTTATGTGTATGCAATAGAATCAAATGTTTGGAGACCCAAAGATGTGTTTGGGCATGGTTTCTTAACAGGGAACACCACTCATACATTTTCTCATTTGTTCTTTTAATACATTTTTATTGGAACTTAGTATTTGTGGTGTGGTGTTCTAGTAAATTTTCGGGATAAAATAATAATCCTTTATGTCTGAAGAAAGAAGATTCCTATCTGTAATCAAACTTGAGTGTTTCCAAATGACCTGGAGGTAATTTGTTTCAACTGTTGCTTCTTTAGAAGATAGTGTTTTGTGTTCCTTCACCACAGGGCACAATAGGTGTGAACCAGTGCTGGACTGCAGGCTGCAGCCATAGTCAGGGTTCATAGACTAATGAGAGTTGGGAAGTTTGGAGGTTTGAACTTTGCTAAATGAATAGCCCCCACACATTCTAATTGGATGTCAAAAATCCATGAGATTGCTGGGCTCTTTAATAAACTTACAGAAGTCCTAGAATTTTTTTTAAAGGATTGCATTGTCAAGGAAATTGAATTGTTTTTTGAAATTTTGTACTTTTAGAATTTTTTCCTACCATTCACCATTGGTTCTTGTGCTTTAGATTCATAGATCGATTCATCAATATTGACTAATTACTCTAGATTCATCTACATCAATTCATTGGTGTAGATTCATTGGTATCATTTCATAGATGCAGATTCATCAATATGAATTTTGCTATATAGATTCATTGATGTAGATGTACTGATATTGCTTCATCAATATAGACTCATCAATACTGAATTATCAATATAGATTAAAAAGTATGCATCATCATGATCCATTCATGAATGTAGATTATTGATATCAATGCATTCTTGTAGATCATCAATATCAATTCATCAGTGTTGATCATCAGTATCATTAATCTTAATCGTCGATATCAATTCTTGATGTAGATGCACCCATATAGATTTATCAAAGTACTTCTTCAATGTGAATTCAACAATATAAATTCATCAAAGTAGATGCATTGATACTGATTCATCAACGTAGTTCATTGATATCCATGCATCCATGAAAATAAGTGATCTTGTTTCATTGATGTCAATCATTGACATCATTAATCATCTGTATAGATTCATTGATGTAAATGCATTGATGCTGATTCATTGAAGTAGATTATCAGTGTAGGTTCATCAATATCAATGTAGATTCATTGATATTGATTCATAAATATAGATTCATTGAGGTGGATCATTGACATCAATTCATTGATATAAATCATTGATATAGATTCATCATTGTTGATTATTGATATCAATTCACTAAACTATCTATATCACTAATCATCTATATCAATTCATCAGTGTAGATCATTGATATCAATACACCAATGTAGATTCTTCAGTATTGATTTATAGATGTACATTCTTTGATATTGATTCATTGATACCAATTCATTGGTGTAGATCCATTGATATCAATTATACTCTGTAGATATATCAATATCAATATATTGATGTAGATTCATCAATATTAATTCAACTATGTAGATCCTTGATACTGATTCATAAGTGTAGAACATTGATATCAATATATCAGTGTACTTCATTGATATTGATTTGATGTATTCATCTAAGTAGATCATCAGTGTAATTCATTGATATTGATTCATCAACACAGATTTATTAAAATAGAAACATTGATTTCAGTTTATAAGTGTAGATCATTGACATTGATAAATCACATAGATCATAGATATTGATGTATCAATAGTAATCAATATTGATTCAACATAGATTATCAGTATTTATATTCGATGTAGTTTCATCATTCATGAATACTGATTCATTGGTGTAGATTCAGCTCTATCAATTTATAATTATAGATCCATCAATTATATGGTTTCAATTATATGGATTCATTGTATAGATTCATCAGTTTCATTGACATTAACTCCTCGATGTAGATTCAAAGATACTGATTTATCCATATCAATTCATTGTTGGTTATTCATTGATACATCAAAGTAGACCCATCAGTTTTCATTCTTCTAGGTAAAAGGTTGATATAAATACCTTGATGTAGATTCATTGATATCAATCAATACATCACTGTAGATCCATCTATATTGATGCATCAATGTAGATCATCAATATCAATTCATATGTACATTCATCAATATTGATTCACAGATGTAGATGCATTGATGTGGATTCATCAAAGTAGATTATCAGGATATATTCATTGATATCAATTCATCAATGTAGATTGATATCAGTTTATTGATGAAAATCCATTTATACTCTTTGTAGATTGTCAATATTGATTCAACATTGTAGATCTCAGTATCAATACAAATATGTAGATTCATTGATATCAATTCTTCTTTGTAGATTGTCAATATTGATTCATCAGTGTAGATCATTGATATTGATACATCAGTGTAGATTCACTGATCATTTCATAGATGTGGATTCATCAGCAGCATTTCATCAATATAGATTCATTGATGTAAATTTTATTGATATCAAGATGATATAAATTCTATTCGTATTGCTTATGACAGACATCACAGTGAATGTAATATGTGAGTGTCAGAGGTCAGCATGAGGATGTTATGTCAGAATCAGAGGCCAAAGTGAGGATCCTATGTGAGTGCCAGAGGCAGTGTCAGAGGCCACAGTGAGGATTCTAAGTGAGTATCAGGTATCAGGTGAAGATATAAGGTGACTGTGACAGAACATAGGGAGGATATTATGTGCAAGTGGTCACATTCAAGTTATGTGTCAGAGGTCACAGTGAGGGTATTATGTACATTTCAGAGGCCAATTCAGGATATTATGGCTATGTCAGATGTCAAAGTGAGTGTATAATATTAGTGTCAGAGGTCACAGTGAGCATATTCTGTCAGTGATAGGTCAAGTGAGGATATTTTGTGAGTGTCAGAGGCCATAGTGAGGGTATACTGTGAATGTAAGAGGTCACAGTGATGACATTGTGTGAGTTTCAAATGACATATGAGGATATTATATGGCTCACAGTGAGGATATTATGTAAGTGTGACATGCCAAAGTGAGAGTATTAGTTGAGTATCAGAAGTACGAGTGAGAATAAAATGAAAGTGTCCATGACCACATCAGCTAGTGTCTTACGTGAGTGTCAGAAGGTCCCAGTGAGGACATGATGTGAGTAAGAGAGACCACAGAGGGTACTATGTCAATGTCAGAGGTCACACTCAGGGTATTAATGTGAGTGATACAGGCCAAGTGAGGATATTATGTGAGTGTCAGAGATCACAGTGATATTAAGTGAGTGTAACAGACCACATTGAAGGTATTATGTAAGTGTCAGTGGTTACAGTGAAGGTGTTCTTTGAGTGTCAGATGTCAGGTGAGAATATTATGTCAGTGTCAGGTACCACAGTAGGGTATTATGTGTTTGTCCAAGGCCACAGTGAGGCTATTATGTGAGTGTCAGAGATCACAGTGAGGATGTCATCTTAGTGTCATAGAACACAATTAGGGTATTATTTAAGTGTCAGAGGTCAGAGTGAGGTTACAGGTCAGTATGAGGTATTATATCAGTATCAGTGACCAAATGAGGATATTTTTGAATGTCAGGCCACAACATATAGTGTGACTGTCAGAGTCACAGGATATTCTGAGTGTCACATGCCATAATGAGGTATAAGGTGAGTATCACAGGCCCCAGGAGGATATAATATCAGTATCAGAACTCACAGTGAGGTTATTGTCAGTGGTCACACAGGGTTTTATGTGCATGACAGAAGCCATGTGAGGATACTATTGAATGTCAGAGGTCACAGTGAGGAAATTTGTGAGTATCAGAAAAAAAAAAAAACAGGATATTATGTCAGTGTCAGGGGCCACATTGAGGGTATTATGATTGTGCCTGATTTTACACCAAGGGTATTATTTCAGTGATAGAGATCACAGGAAGGATATATTGTCAGTGTCAGAGGTCACTGTGAGGGTAATATGTGAGTGTACAAGAGCACATTGATGGTATTATGTGAATGTCAGAGGTCATAGTGAATATTATCAGCCATCACATGGAGGGGATTACCTGAGTGTCAGAGATCACAGTGAGAATATTATGTGATGATAGAAGCCAAGTAAGGATATTGTGTGTCACAAGCCATAGATAAGGTATTGTGTGTCATTGGCCATATAGAGGGTATCTTATGAGTGTCACAGGCCACAGAGAGGATATTATCTTTGTGAGTTGCCACACAGGTGTTATTAAATGATTGTCAGAGGTCACCCTGAGGATATTATGTGAGTGTCACTGGTCACAGTAAGGTTATTACGTGAGTGTCAAAACTCACATTGTGTTTATTTTGCGAGTGTTAGAGACCCTGGAAGGGTATTATGGGAGTGTCTGAGGCTACAGTGAGGATATGACATCAGTATCAGAAGTCAGTGAGGTTTTATGTGAGTTGGAAGTCAAAGTAAGGGTATTATGTGTCAGTGGCCACAGTGTAGGTATTATGTGAGTCTCAGTGAGCACAGTTAAAGTACCATCAAGTGTCAGAATTCACAGGAAATATATTATGTCAGTGTCAAAGGTCACAGTGAATTTATTGTGCAAGTGTGAGAGGCCACAGTGGAGATATTATGTGAGTGTAGATATTTTGTGAATGTCAGAGTCCACAGTGAGGATATTATTTCAGTGTCAGAGGCAACAGGAGGGTATTATGTGTCAGAGGTCCCAGTGAGAATATTTTATAAATGTCAGAGGCCACTCTGAAGTTATTCTGTGACTGTGAGAGGTTACAGTGAGGATATTATATGACTATCACAGTCACAGTGAGGATATTATGTGTCATATGTAAAAGTGAGGTATAAGGTGAGTATCAGAGGCCCCAGTGAGAATATTTTGTGAATGTCAGAGGCCTCTGTGAAGATACTATGTGTCAGAGGTCACAGTAAGAATAGTATTTGAGTGTGAGAGGTCAAGTGAGGGAGGAAATTATGTCAGTGTCAGAGGCCAAGTGAGAATATTTTGTGAATGCCAGAGGCCAAAGTGAGGGTATTATGTAATAGAGGCCTCATTGAGGGTATATTTTGAGTGTAAGGTCACAGTGAGGACAGTATGTCAGTGTCAGAAACCATGTGGGGCTATTTGTTTACTATCAGGCCCACAGGGAGGATATATGTGTCACATGCCATAGTGAGGGTATTAGGTGAGATTCAGAGGCACCAGTGATAATATAATAAAAGTGTCTGTACCCACATCAGGGTATTTTTTGAATGTCAGAGATCACAGGGAGGATATAATATGATTGTCAGAGTTCACACTGAGGGTATATCAGTTACATAAGCCATGTGCAGCCATTAGCAGGGTGACAGACATCACAGTGATGTTTTTATGCGAGTGACAGAGGTCACATTGAGGATGTTAATTTAGTGTCACAGTAGGGTATTAAATGAGTGTCAGAGGCCACAGTGAGTTTATTATATGAGTATCAGAGGTCACAGGGAGTGTGTTATATTAATGTCATAGACCACAGTTAGGGTATTAGGTAAGTGCAGAGGTAAAAGTGGGGATAGTCTTGTGAGTGTCAGAGGTCACATCGAGGATCTTATGTCAGTGACAGCAGCTACTGTGAGGGTATTATGTGAGTGAAGGTGGTCACAGTGTGTACTATGTGAGTATCAGAGAACATGTGAGGATATGATGTGACTCTCAGGGCATAGGATGTTCTGTGAGTCTCACGTGAAATAGCGAGGTATAAGGTGAGTATCAGAGGCCCTGGTGAGGATATTATATGAGCTTCAGAGGCCTCTGTGAATATATTATGTGAGTGTCAGAGGCCACATTGAGGGTATCATGTGAGAGTCAGAGGACACAGTGATGCTATTAAGTGAATGTAAGAGGTCATAGTGAGTGTTTATGTGAGTGTCAGAGGCCCCATTGAGGATATTATGTGTCAGAAGCCACAGTGTGGGTATAATGCAGTGTCAGAAGTCCCACTGAGAATATAACCTGACTGTCAGAGGTCACAGTGATAGTCTTATTTTTATGTCAGATGCCTCAGTGGGAATATTATATAAGTGTCAGAGGACACTGGGAAGGTATTGTATGAGTGCCTGAGGTTAATCTCAGACAAATATGTGAGTGTGTGAGACCATTATTCACATGTATATCTAATTGCACTAGAAGGTTAAAAACTGTATTTGAGTTTTAAGCAAGATGATGAAAATGATGGTGATGGTGGTGGTAGGTTAGCAGGTAATGATGACTGCCATTCATTGAGTATTCTCTTTGTGCAGTCCACTATGAGATGCACTGCATCTGTGAGCTTCCTTCTTTGTTTCTATAGCCCTATAAAGTAGAAAGTGGTATCTCCATTTTACTGGTAAGAAAACTAAGGATCAAAGAGGTTAAGTAGTTTGCAGAAGATCACACAACTGTATAGTAGCGCTACCATCAAAATAAGTCTTGAGAGCCTCTTTCCCATTTCCCATTCTGCCTCCCATCTTTATGTCTACTTCAGGATTCAGTAGATGCTTGGTAGATAAAGTTGAAAGGATAAGACATTGGGTACCTGCTAGGAGTGTTTCTACTCACACTCATTCACCATTGAAGATTGTCTGTTTTAGTAACTATTTGCTTAGTATTTAAAGAACACAATTTTAACCCCAAAGCAAAAAATATATATAAAGTGATCTATTAAGCCAGTGATCTACAGTGGCTATTTTTAATTTTGCTAAGGAAAAGTCATGTAGGATACATGAAAGTCATGACTGATCTTTTGCTGAAGTGTGAATTTTTTCCTAGTGCTTTCTATTTAATTCAACTTTTTAGACTTTTCACACTGCAAAATGTGACTTAATGATAAGTTCTGTAATGCTTGAATCAAATCTGACATTCTAGAATACACCTATTAGAAGCCAGGGCAGTTCCAGAGATAGTAATGGGAGGGTGCACTTCATCTCTCCTGTCCAGGTACACACATAGCTTTGCTATAGTTTTCCAGATATTTTGGCATTAGTCCCCTGAAGAAAGGAAGGCTATAAAATGGAATACAACCTTGTAGTTTACAGGAATACAGCTGAGTCTCAGTGACTGAGAATGTGTGATGTGTTATTCAAGGTTTTGCTTTTTGTTTGTTTGTTTGTTTGTTTGTTTGTAGTTGTAGATGGACAGTACTTCTTTTTTTCCCTGCAGTGCTAGGGATTGAACTCAGGGCCTTGTGCTTGCAAGGCAAGCACTCTGCCAACTGAGCTATATCCCCAGCCCATGGACAATACCTTTATTTTATTTAATTATTTTATGTGTTGCTGAGGATCGAATCCAGTGCCTCACATGTGCCAGGCAAGCACTCTACCACTAAGCCCTAACCCCAATCCCAATCCAGGTCTTTTAAGTGAGTAATAAGTTGTAAATTTGTTAAGTAACTGTAGAGTGAATGGTCAACTCTTCATAGCATATTCTTTCAGTGATGCAACTGAAACCCTAGGCCTAGAATATTTGTGGTATGGAGAAAGGGGAAACAATACCTCACCTAATTCTACCTGCATTGACTTCTAGCTACTTCTCTGGTTTTGGGTGAAATGACACCTGCCAAATAATCACACTGGTGTTTTGTGAGGCCATTATCATTCCTGAGCTACTTCTGACTAGTTCTGCCATAGTTCAGGATGTTGTAGAATCTGAGACTGTAGTTTCTACCTAGATCACTACCCAGAGAACTTGGTTGTTCTTTTAGAAGGCCAGTTGTCATGGAAGGTATTTATTCCTTTTGATGGTCAAAAGGTAATCACATAATTGATAGGGCATTTGGAATAACTGTTTTTACCCATCAAATTGGTTTTGAGCCAACTATGTACATCCTATGGGGCACTGAGTAAAACATACTTGGAGGAGGAATCTGTTCTTCTGTTTTATGGTTGGACATGCTCAGATCATCTCAGAAGGTCGAATACAGGGCATGGAAGAAAGGGGCAGTTGAGGAGACTCATTCAACCCCTTCCAAAGTTATGTGGTATCTTTTTCATGTGTGTGTATTTTTTCTCATCTTTTGTCTTTTTCAATCTTTCATAAATAATATATGAATATATATACTTATATAAGATTTAAATAATAAAATACATATAGAACTCCTATACAGACAATCTACTTCAGTCCCCATCTGTTTGTACCCAGATCTGTTTCTTTCTCTCTCTCTCTCTCTCACACACACATACACACACACACACACACACACACACACACACACACACACATATTTGTGTTCCCTGCCCCTGCATTTTGTTCACTACCAATAATATGAACTGCATTTTTCCATTTGTCTTGTGTGGGTATTTAGAAAACCATAATAGATTTTAATATGTATTTGCTTATGAGTTAGCATGTATGTATGAAATGAATAAATGGGTTTGATATGTGTTGGTCTACAGCTTGCTTTGTTCAATGGATGTATCTACATAAATCTTTAGTGATAGAGGTTTAGTTGGTTTCTAGTGCTTTGCTATTACATATAAGGAAGTCCTTAATATCCTTGTGCATATATCTTTGAATAAATAAGCAATCATATTCAGGACAGCATTCTAGAAATGAAATTGCTAAATAAAAGATATAAACATTTCAAATTTTGGAAGATATTCCTTGATAACTCTTTAACACACCTTTTCCAATTTATACTCCCATGAACAGTGCTTGAGAATGTCTTTTTCCTTACGTCTTTTTCAAATTCTAATATTATTCATGTCTTCTTAAAGGCCTGGGTGAAAATCTTCTTAATGTAATTGCTACTCTATAGAAGTTTATAGCTTGCTGAGAATCTCTCTGTGGGCGGAGGTTTCTCACCTTCTTATTTTTAGAGTTAGGATGTTGATGAGTGGTCTGAATATTTTGAAACACTTATGGGAAATTACCTAGGTGCTCATTAAATTGTACTACTAAAGAACTGTTGGTAATTTGATGTTTTGTTTGTACCAGGTACTATGCTTTAGTTACATATGTGATTCAATCCTCATGACCTGTATTAGTCATCTGTTGCTGGATTACATGTTATCCCAAAATTTAGTGGCTTAAAACTACAAACACTTGTTATCTCAGAATTTCTGTAGTCAGGAATTGGAGAGTAGTTTAGCAGAGTGGTTTTGACTACCATCTCTAAGGTTGCAGTGAAGATATCAGCCGGGGATTCAACATGTGAAGGCCTAACTAGGGTAAGAGGGTGACCATCTGCAAGAGTCCTCAGTTCCTCCCAATGTGGACTTCAACCTGGGGATGTTTACATGTCCTCACAATATGGCAGCTAGCATTCCCAGAATGAATGATCCAAGCAAGCAAGAGGAAGCAATAAAGATGCCTTTTATGTATAACCAGTTTTCAAAGCTGCTGACTCGCACTTTCTTTTTATTCTGTTCACTAAAAGCACGTCATTTTAGTCCAGGACACACTCCAGGGGAAGGGAAGAGAAGACTATCGAAGAATTTGTAAACATATATTAGAACCATCACACATTCCTCTGATATGGTTGTTAATCAGTAGTTTGTTGTTATGCATACTATATTGATGAGAAAAATAAGTTAACTACTTACCTAACCTTATCTCCTGCCTCCTGGCCTCTCCCACTATTCTACTTGGACTAACCATCTCAGTGTTCATCACAGACACAGATTATTTGCTCTAAGTCATTTATTTATTTAGTAAATGCTTATCGAGTCCATGTCTTTGTGACAAGCGTACCCTGGAAGATGAGCAGACATGGTACTTGATCACATGAAACTTACAGTCTTGTGGAGGAAGAAACCTTAATCAAATAATCACACAAAGAAGTCATCACCTTGAGAAGTACTATGAAGAAAAAGTACCCCTGAACCTATTCATACTGTTATTCCCTATCCATTCCCCAATGCCACTGTCCTCTTTCTAACTTAGAAAGAATGCCTGCTTTTTTAATATAAAACTTAACTTTTCCTTCAGCAAAGTTGCTTAATCAGTTCTTTAATGTGACTTCTCTCTCAGCTTCTTGAGGTAGTTTTTCTTAATACCTCTCTCTCACCTGTTCCCAGCAAATCACATCAGTCACAACTTCTGCAACTTCCTCTGCTACCACTGAAGTTCAAACCACCATTTTCTCTTACCTAGACTACTCCAATTGCTTTCTTCCTGGTTTTTATATGTCTACAGAAGAGCAGTAATCATCTTCCTACAAGTTATATCCAGTCACATAATGATTCTGCTTATACCTCTTCCTGTCTCAGCTCAATTACAATCCATATCTTTGTTCCAATTTACAAAACCCTACCTGTTCTGGCCCTTTCCTGCATCTTTGGTTTCACATCCCCCACCAACTGAACCCAACAAACATTATTTTATCCTGCCACCTGAACTTTTTCATATTCTTTAAATATGTCAAGCTCTTTCCTGTAATGGGACCATTATCTAGCAGTTCCCTCTACCCTAAAGTGTACTTCATCCAATCTTTGTATGATTAATATCTGTTTGTCATTTAAATTTTAATTTAAATTCCTTCTATAGAGGCCTTCTCTTACTTTCATCCAAAGTATCTATTCAGTCACCCTTACCAGGACACCTTATTTTAATTTTCTTCTAATGCTGTCAACCATCTGATATTTTACTTAAATAAAATCATTTATCTCCTTGCACTGAAGCATAAGCACCATAAGATCCCTGACATCTGTGTTATTCACTGGGAGTACGTAATAGGACTTAATAAATATGTGTTGCATTAAAAGTGAATAAAAAAATAGTCAAGTCTATGAACTTACCTGTTCTAAGGGAAAAGAAGGAAATGAGAATTTGAATTCCTAAGTTCCCAAGTTCTTCACTGGACTCCCTTATCCAGATCAAGCTGCTGATCACTCCAGGAGCTCTGTTTAACTTCTTTACATAGTACTTAGTACTTTCTGATTCCCTTGTTTTTCTTTTACCTTCTGCTGGGATGAAAACTCCATTAGAGCAGAACTCCATGATCTTATTTGCCACTGTGTCCTCAGTGTTTTCAACAGTGCTTGGCACAGAGATGATGTTCAAGAATCTATTAAAGGAATGATTGGGTATTTGGTTCTGCTAATCACTCTGGTGCCTGCCACACTTCGTGGCCTAAAGCAGTGCCCAGAGATAGCAGTGGTTACTCTACAAGCCCATTCTTGATATCATTGCTATTGGTAGATCTGTATTCTTATCCTGGAATTTGAAATAGAAAAGCTGTTTGGATTTGAAAATCTTTCAAAATTGTTTTGAGCTACTCAGGAAACCTTGTTAGAATATTATCTCTGCAGCCTGAAATTGAATGTTGTAAAGTTTTCCCCAGTCTCCATGCCAGATAAGTTCAGCTATTGAGAATTCTATCTCTGTGTAGCAGGAAGAAAGCCACTTTGAATTTTGATTCAGTTCTTATTTTAATACATTCATTGAGTCAGTGGTATTTATTGAACCACTTCAGGGAACAAAGTAGTGCTTTGGAAGAGTTACTGAGTTTTTAATATTAATCACATTATTAAACCAAAACCAAATTCCTAAGTAGTTGAAAGTGTTGTTTGAATTGTCGAGGTATAGTTCCTATAGACTATATTTTATAATGATGGACATTTATTTAATAAAACATGTTCCTATATGGACTGGAACAAAAATCAGTTAAATAACTGAGGATGTTATATTTTACCAAAGCGAACCCTTGAAGTGGTCCTTGATCATTAGTTTTCTTCTTGTCTAACTATTGAAGGATTGTGTATAATCACTGCATCGTTTGGATAATTTAAATTTTTAGACCTTATAACTGCCAGGACTAGTATAAAGAAAAATAAATTTTCTTTCCCCCTTTGGCCGTAGTTTAAATTGAGAAGAGGAAGAAGGGGTATTATTGCTGCCTCCTGAATCTCAACTCTCTCCTAGGTATGTTGAGTTCTTTACTTCTGAGAACTGAAAGGGTACTTTGACTTCATCAGATCAGCCATGTAGTTTGTGAAGGAAACATGTCTACAAGTTCTGTTTTCATTATTTGTTTTTCTCTGTTGACTTCTGTAGTAAACCACCTTAAAGCCAATGTTAAGTCAGCTGGAGACTTAATTAGCCTGCCTACCACTGTAGAGGGATTTTAGAAAGTAAGTTCTTTATATGGATACTGTGATTAATCTCCTGATGGAAATCTAGCTTCTTAAAAATTTGCTTTGAAAGCCTGGCATTTAGAAAAGATTTTATTTTTCTCTAGAAAATGTTCTTTAAACAGAGAAAATTTGTTGGTTCTATATATGAAGGAAATTATACATATTAGAATTCATAGTTTGAAGATATTTGAAATAATTAAAAATATTAATCTACATTCAGTTAGGATTTAATGTAAATTAAAATCACAATATGCCACTGTACTTTCATTAGAATGGCAAAATTGAAAAGATTGTGGTACCAGTTTCAGTGAGGATATGGAGTAATGGGAACTCACTGTTGGTGGAACTGTAAAATGGCTTGATGATTTTAGAAGATGGTTTGGCAGTTTTTTTTTTTTTACAGAAATCAAAGCACAGATCTGCTATATGATCAGCCATTCACTTCCTAGGTATTGCGATGTTCAGAAAGCATATGATGAAGAGAATGAAGATATAAGTTCACATAAAGGCTTATGCATGAATATTTATGACAGCTTTATTTGTAATAGTAAAATACTGAAAACAATGTAAATGTCCATTAGCAGGTAAGTAGAGAAACTGTGATATGGCCATACAGTAGAATGTAGCATCCTGAGTAGCTGCACCATGAATGAATCTCAAATGTGCTGAGTGATAGGAGCCATATTTAAATTGTATACTTACTTTTGTAGAATCCTAGAAAGTGAAACTGATATATAGTGACAGAAAGTGTATCAGTGGGTACCTAGAGGGGAATTATAGAAGGGCATGAAGACACTTCTGGGAGGGATAAGTGTTTATTTACTTGATTGTGGTAAAAGTTTTACTGCTGAATTTATGTCAAAGTAATCAAACCATTTTTAGTATGTATGGTTTCTTGCTTGTCAATTATATCTTAATAGAAATAGTGTTAAAAGAAAAAAAATGACATTTGTATATGTTTCTGTTCAGAGTGTAGCTTCCATTGGCAATACTTTCTACAGTGTCCATCTAGCTGTGGAGGCAATACAGAAAACTGGATGAACCCAAGGAAACCATGGAATTGCTGTGACATGATGTGGTAAGGAGATCAGTAGATACTGCAGAAAGGCATCATGCTTCTTACCCTTTTCTGCCTAAGAGTCATGATGCCAACTTTCCACTAATTTCTACAGGTCCTCTACATACCTTTTTAAAATATCTAATAAGCAGTATGTCCTGACTGTTCTGCAATCTGTAAAGTTAGCAGTTAAGGAAAAGAATTGAACCTGAAACTTTTGCAAACAGTGTGCTGGAGGAAATAGTGACAAAACAGTTCCAGAGGATAGAATGGGTAGGGTGAAAAATAGAAAAGAAGGAAAGGGACATGGACAATTGTCTCAATTTATTGCTATATAACAGATCACCTCAGTTCTTATTTCTCATTAGTCTGAGCATCAGGAATTTGGGCAGGGCTCTTAAACTCCCAAGCACTGTGAGGCCAAGGGAAGAGGTCATCTAGAGGATGAAAGGCCATCTTGTATGTTCCAGCTCCAGCCTGGTTTTGATAGAATGCAGTCATGTGTGTGTGATCTCAGTCTATAACACATAGAACATAACCACCCCTCCCACCTCAGCTGAACACAGTCACAGAATCATGAGAAGTAATAAAGTATCATTTGTTGTTATTTTAAGCCACAAAGTTTGGGGATGATTGTTATGCAGTAACAAATAGCTAAGATGGAAGTAAACCCCTGCAGTGCCCAGGAATTGTTTTCAAATGCTGCTACATATGTCTGCAGTCATTCAAAGGCCTGAATTAATCATTTAGTGGGTAACAACTGCATGAAAGATTTATGAAGGGTGAAAAAGGAGGGCACAGCCCTTGCTGTCTTGCCAAAGGGATGAGTTATATGTGTGAAAGCAGGAGCGTTCAAAGCACATGCGAGTTCTCTAGCCTGTCCACTAATTTCTAGATCTGCCTCACATGTGTCTACAAACATCAGAGAGTTTAAATAGGACATTTGTAACAAGGGGACTGGAGCTACTATTAGAGAGCTCAGAAGGGAGGAGTTTTCATTTTCTTCAAAAACAAATATCCTTGTTATTTAGTGGTACCAACTCAAAGGGAAAAGCACTGCTCTAGTTGTCCAGACAATTGACTTCTATTTTATCTTGAGCAGGTTTTCTACTAGTCATTTTCTGAAATACTTTTTCCTAATTGAAATATTCCTGCTTTCTAGAACTATTGGTTTCCCTTCCTTTTGTTTTTAATGTTGCTTTTTCTTTTTTCCCTCATAAAACCAGGATTGATAAATACCTAGGTTGTCGGATTTCAAGGGAAACAATTTACGTTCACCAAATATATTCTGTTGTAAATAAGTCTGCCTGTTTTTTAGCAAGGGGCCAGGGGGAGTAAACCAGAGATTGAACTCAGAGGTACTCAACCATTGAACCACATTCCCAGTCCTGTTTTGTATTTTATTTACACACAGGGTCTCACAGATTTGCTTAGCATCTCGCTCTTGCTGAGGCTGGCTTTTTAAAAATTTTTAAAATATTTTATTTGTTCTAATTAGTTGTACATAGCAGTAGAAAGCATTTATTCATTTTGAAGGATCATACATAAATAGGGTGCAATCTCTCATTTTTCTGATTATACATATTGCGGGATCACATCAATCATGCAGTCATACATGTACATGAAGTAATAATGTCTGTTCACTCTACTAAAATTCATTCCCCCATACCCCTTAACCCCTTTACTCCCCTCTAATATGAAGTACCTATTTCTCCCTATCCCCCACCCTTATTGCAAATTAGCTTCCACATATCAGAGAAAACATTTGGCCTTTGATTTTTTTTGGTTTTGCTTATTTCACTTAGCATGGTATTCTCTAACACCATCCATTTACCAACAAATGCCAGAATTTCATTCTTTAAACCTCAGTAATATTCCATTGTATGTATGTTCGTGTGTGTGTGTGTGTGTGTGTGTGTGTGTGTGTGTATTATATATATATATATCACATTTTATTTACTCATTCATCTGCTCAAGGGCATCTAGGTTGGTTCCATAGTTTAGCTATTGTGAATTGAGCTACTATAAACATTGATGTGACTTTGTCACTGTAGTATATTGATTTTAAGTCCTTTGGGTATAAACCAAGGAGTGGATAAATGGTGGGTCAAATGGTTGTTCCATTGCAAGCTTTCTGAGGACTCTTCATACTGTGTTCCATAATGGTTGTACCAATTTACATTGCCACCAGCAATGTGTGAGTGAACCTTTTTTCCCACATCCTTGCCAACATTTATTGTTACTTTTATTCTTGATGATTGCCATTCTGATTGGAGTGAGATGAAATCTTAGTTTTGATTTGCATATCTCTAATTGCTAGAAATGTTGGATATTTCATATGTTTATTGATTGGTTGTATATCTTCTCTGTGAAGTGTTCGTTCAGATCCTTAGCCCTTTTATTGATTGGGTTATTTGGTTTCTTGGTGTTAAGGTTTTTGAGTTCTTTGTATGTCCTAGAGATTAACGCTTTATCTGTGGTACATGTGGTAAAGATTTTCTCCCAGTTTGTAATCTCTCTCTTCACATTACTGAATGTTTCTTTTGCTGAGAAAAAACTTTTTAGTTTGAGTTCATTCCATTTATTGATTTTTGATTTAACTTCTTATGCTTGGGAGTCTTGTTAAGGAAGTCAGGTCCTAGGCTGACATGGTGAAGATTTTGACCTACCTTTTCTTCCAGTAGTTGTAGGGTGTCTGTTCTACTGCCTGAGTCTTTAATTCACAATGATGGTGAGTTTTTTGCATGGTGTGAGATAAGGGTTTGATTTTATTTTGTTACATGCGAATTTCCAGTTCTCCCAGCACCATTTGTTGAATAAGCTATCTTTTCTCCAGTGAATGCTTTTGGCACCTTTGTCTATTATGAGATACTTGTATATATGAGGGTTTGTCTCTATGTCTTCTATTGTATACCATTGGTCTGCATGTCTGTTTTGTTGCCAATTCCATGCAGTTTTTATTAATATAGCTCTGTAGTAGTTTGAGGTCTGGTATTGTGATGCCTCCTACTTCACTTTTCTTGCTAAGAATTCCTTTGTCTATTCTGGGTCTCTTATTTTTCCAAATTAATTTCATGATTGCTTTTTCTACTTCTGTGAAGAGAGTCTTTGGGATTTTTATAGGAATTGCATTACATTTGTATAATACTTTTGGTGGTATGGCCTTTTGACAATATTATTTCTGCCTATCCAGGAGCTTGGGAGTCTTTCCATCTTCTAAGGTCTTTCTCAATGCTTTTTAGTATTCTACGGTTTTTATTGTAGAAGTCTTTTACCTCTTTTGTTACATTGATTCTCAAGTATTGTTTTTTGAGATTGCTATGAATGGGGTATTGTTCTTTATTTCTCTTTCAGTGGATTCATTACTGATGTATAGGAATGTGTTCGATATATGAGTATTGATTTTATATCTTGATGCTTTGCTGAATTCTTTTATTAGTTCTAGAAGATTTTGAGTAGAAGTTTTTTGATCTTCCAAATATAGAATCATGTCATTGGCAAATAGCAATAATTTGAGTTCTTATTTACCTATTTGTATGCCTTTAATTTATTTCTTCTGCCTAATTTCTCTGACTGGAGTTTCAAGGACTCCAGTACTTGAGTAAAAGTGGTGAAAGAGGGCATCTAAGTCTTGTTTCAGTTTTTATAGGAAATGATTTCAATATTTCTCAATTTAGAATTAATGTTGGTCTTGGATTTAGCATGTGTGGCTTTTGTGATTTGGAGGTATGTTCCTACTAGTCCTAGTTTTTCTTGTGTTTTGAACTTGATGGTTTGCTGAATTTTTTCAAATGCTTTTTCTCTAACTATTGAGTAATCCTATGATTCTTGGCTTTAAATCTGTTAATATAATGAATTGTGTTTATTGGTTTCCATATGTTGAACTAACCTTGCATCCCTGGGATGAACCCCACTTGATCCTGGTGCACGGTCTTTTTCATATGTTTCTGTATTTGAGTTGCCAGAATTTTATTGAGAATTTTTGCATCTGTGTTCTTCAGGGCTATTGGTCTGAAGTTTTCATGCCTTGATGTGTCCTTGTCTGGTTTAGGTGTCAGGGTGACTTTAGCCTCATAGAATGAGTTCGGAAATATTCCTTTCTTTTCTATTTCATGGAATAATTTGAGGAGTATTGGTGTTAATTCTTTTTGAAAGTCTTGTAGAACTCTCAGCTGAGAATACTCTGGTCCTGGGCTTTTCTTAATTGGTTGGCTTTTAGTGGTGTGTTCTATTTCATTACTTGAAATTGTTCTGTTTCAATCATGTGTGACCTCCTCATTCAATTTAGATTAGGCATGTCTCTAGAAATTTGTCAATGTCTTCAATGTTTTCTATTCTATTGGAGTATACATTTTCATAGTAGTTTCTAATTCTCTTTGGTATTTAAATTTTGTCCATTGTGATATTTTTCATCAAGTATTTTAGTAATTTGGGGTTTTTTCTCTTTTTCTCTCTGTCAGTGTTGTCTAGGGTTTTATCAATTTTATTGATTTTTTTTTCCCAAAAGAGCCAACATTTTTCCTCAGTTTTTTCAATTGCTTCTTTTGTTTCAATTTCATTGAATTCAGTTCTGGTTTTATTTATTTCCTGTCTTCTAATGGTTTTGGGGTTGATTTGTTCTTCTTTTTTCTAGGACTTTGAGATGTGATGTTAGGTCATTTATTTGTTGCCTTTATATTCTTTTAATAATGAGCTCAATGCAATGAACTTTCCTCTTAGTACTGCCTTCATTGTGTTCCATAGATTCTGATATGTTGTATCAGTGTTCTCATTTACCTCTAAGTATTTTTATTATTTCATCCTTGATTTATTCTACAATTCATTCATCATTCCATAGTGTATTGTTTAGTCTCCATGTGTTAGAGTAGCTTCTATGTTTTGATTTTATTATTGATTTATAATTTTAGTCCATTGTGATCTGATAGAATGTAGGGTATTATCTCCATTTTTTTATTTACTATGTTACTTTGTGGCACATGATACAGTCTATTTTAGAGAATAAACAATGGGCTGCTGAGAAAAAAATGTATTTGCTTGTCAATGAATGAAATATTCTAGAAGTGTTAAATCTAAATTTCTGATTGTATTATTTAGTTCTATAGTTTCTTAATTTACTTTTTGTTTAGCAGATCTGTCCAGTAGTGACAGATGTGTTTTATAGTCACCCAGTGTTAATGTGTTGTGTTTTATTTGATTCTGACATTGAGAAGGGTTTGACATTCATAGATGCTCCATTGTTTACACCATAAATATGTACAATCATTATGTCTTTCTGCTTTGTAATTCCCTTCAGTAGTAGGAAATGACCTTCTTTGTCCCTTCTGATTAACTTTGGTTTGAAGTCCACTTTATCTAATATGAAGATGGAAGCTCCTGCTTGTTCATGCAATCCATATGAGTGATATATTTTTTCCTATCCTTTCAACTTCAGTTTATAAATGTCTTTGCCTATGAGATGAGTCTCTTGGAGACATCATATCTTTGGGTCTTATCTTTTAATTCGATCTGCAAGTTTATGTCTTTTGATTGATGAGTTTATTCCATTAATTTTCAACATTATTACTGAGATATGACTTGTATTACTTGTCATTTTGGTGTGATTCTGACTTTTAATTTGATTTACTTTCTCTTTTGACTCTTCCTTTCTCCCTTTGCTGGTTTTCACTTTTTTTATACTTAATCATCATGGAATATTTTGTTGGCAATGTTCTGTAGTGCAGGCTTTCTATTTGTGAATTCTTTTAACTTTTCTTTATCAAGGAATGTTTTTATAATTATCTTCATATATGAAATTAATTCCACTGGATATAAAATTCTTGATTGGTATCTGTTTTCTTTCACAGCTTGAAATATGTTGTTCCCTGGCTTCCTAGTTTGAGGGTCTGGGTTGTGAAATCAATTCAGATCCGAATTGGTTTTCCCCTATACATAATTTGCTTTTTTTTCTCTCATGGTCTTTAAGATTTTATCCTTAGACTGTATTTAGTCATTTTCATTATAATATGTCTGGGTTGGGTCTGCTGTAGTTTAGTTCATTTGGGGTCCTGTAAGCCTCCTGTATTTGATTTTCCATTTCATTCTTTCTATGTGGGAAATTTTCTGATATTATATCATTGAAAACTTTGTGCATTCCTTTGGTTTGTAGGTCTTCTCCTCCTTCTAGCCTGATAACTCTTAAAATTGGTCTTTTGATGTTATTCCATAATTTTTGGAATTTCTTCTCATGGTTTCTTACCATCTTCACTGCATGGTTGACTTTATTTTCAATATTAAATATTTTGTCATCATTGTCTGAGGTTCTGTCTTCTAAATGGTCTAGTGTGTGGTGATACTT
The DNA here is from genome assembly GCF_902686445.1 of Sciurus carolinensis. NCBI lineage: Eukaryota > Metazoa > Chordata > Mammalia > Rodentia > Sciuridae > Sciurus > Sciurus carolinensis. The sequence continues at coordinate 1,328,934 of NW_025920155.1, forward strand.
TCCACTAAATTTATAATTTGATTTATTGATTCCTTCATTTTGAATATTTCTGCTTGTTTTTTTCCATAATCTCTAACTTTTTTTGAAGTAATCTTTCACTTCCTGTATTTTCTGTTGGATTTCAGTGTTTATACAATCCTTTGCCTCACAGGTCAGATTAACTATGTACATTCTAAACTCTGTCTTGGACATTTCTTATATTGTGTTGTCAGTGGCTTCTCTTATTGGGACATCTTGGTTTGTGGCATTTTGTCCCCTTGTTTTTCATGTTGCTTGTGTGTTCTCCCATCTAGTTGTATGTATCTGAGGCAATACAGATTCTACCCTGTAGACCTATGTTGTCACTGAAATTTTCCTGTATCCTGCCTTTAAGAGGGACACCAATATCAGTAGCACCTAGAGAAAACAATATACAGCCTCAAATTGAATAACTCCAGCAAAGTGTCCACTGCCATCTTGCTATAAACAGCAATAATGAGTTCAATCAGTGTTCTCAATAAAAACAGAATATTTGCCAGGTGGATTTACAATCTCAAATAATGGACAAAGAAAGAATAGAAACAGGACTTGGTGCTTGTGGGGGAGAAAGAGAGAATCTAGAAACAAGAATTCACAGGAAGTGTGGAAGAGGAAGCAACAGAAACTGGGTGTTATGTGGAGAAAATGTAGAAAGGGAATCTTCTTGGAAGACAGACAAGTGACAGGAAGAATACATATAAAGAGAAAAAATATATGTATAAGAATATACAGAATATATAGCAGAACTGCAAAACACCATGCATACATTACCATCTTCAACCAACTGATGCACATAATATACCCTTCTCTAAGTACAGTGGAGGGAGATAGCCAGAGAAGAAAAATAAAATAAAATGAATCTCTGTGGAAAATTGAACAGCTATCACTGTATCACTGCTTTTGAAGCAGTGTTCAAAAGCTGCTCAGCCCTGTTTGTGGATTTCCACGAGACTGCCTGGCCCATACAGGCCCTGACAGACCCAGTCTCTATCACACTAATGTGGCTCTCAGATGTCCTAGGTTCAGTCATGTTGCAATCCCAAGATCTCAATGCCACTGGAATTTGGAGAGAGACCACCAGGCATGAGCAATCCTGAGAGACAGTAACTAGATGGCAGCAACTTTCATTCTAGGAAGAAGACCCCAGTTGCAGCCAAACCTGTAGGCACCTTGACACTGAACCCCAGGTCCTGGCCAGTGCCTCCTTACAGTGGCAGTTGTGCCCCCAAAATGGCAGTTCTAGTAAACCCACCAGCACCCCAAACAACCCCAGGCTCTGGCTGGCATCTCAAAATGGACTTGTCTGTTTGCAATCAAACATGGAGTCTCCCTGATGGTTGACACCTGGGCACTGGTAGTATCAGGAATCCATGGCAGCAGGCAGCAACAGCTGCAGATGTCAGTGGCATTGACAGCAGTTGGAAGGACTGCAGCAGCAGTGGCAGCAGTGGTGATACAGCACCCAGAGAGGTGACCTCCAGGGAGTGGCTGTGGTTTCACAGCAGTGTTGTTAGTGGTCCATATATCTGTTTGTCTTTATACTAGGTCTGTGATGTGAACAGCATGGCAGTGGTACACCAGACTTGGAAAGGGAGATGTGGAGTCAGGTTGTTTGTCAAGACCTCACTGCAAGTTGTTGGCACAGATGACTAGGTGTATTATGTTACCAGTGCCCCATCTGGTAGGGAAGTTCTGTCACATACTTCCAAAGGAGGTCTTATTGATATTTTCTAAGTTGTTAAAGGCAGGAGCAGTGACAGTGACAGTTTTGATACTTATTTAAGCCTGAATTTGGCTTTCTGATTTATCCTTCTTCTCTTTGCAATGTTTGGGAAGGGGTAAACCACTTGCATATGATGTCAGGCAATTCATTTAAGGTAGATCAGGTCAACACAGCTCAACTTACAAGGTCACTGAATTCAGTTCCTCATTTTACCTACAAGAAAACTAAGTAACCTATTAAATCACTGATGCCCCCTGACTCTGTAGTTTTCACATTGTGAATGAAGAGAATGCACTTTCTGTTTGGTTTTATTATTGTTGTTGTTTTGTTTTAATTATCTTTTGCATAGTCTGTGCTGGGATCCTTGTAGATTATTTTCTTAACAGCTCTGGGCCCTACCCTTAAAAGATTTTATACAACAAAGACATAGGCATCCATAAAAATATGAAACCAAATATGGGAAATTGTCCTATAAGTTCAAGTAACCACCAAAGCTGGAAATAAGCTCACACATAATGTCAAACCCTGGCACATGACAAGGAGTGTTTGAACCAGCTCTGCCACAGTGGAGCCTTGGCAAGTTGCCTGGATGTGACTTTGAAGGGTGGAATAGGAAGACCTGTCCTGCTTTATAGGGGGTTGAATGTAATATACTACAAAACTGTGAAGAATAAAGGAGCCCTATTTTTTTAAAGCCATTTTGAACTCAGCTGATTTAAGTAGGCACTGAGAACCTGGAATGATTTCATGAATGTCATGCCTTGTGAAAATGTAACATCCTCATGCTTCCTTTACTGTCTCTGCTTTCCCATTTCATTTTTCTCTCACACAGAAAATTCGTGATAGTATCCATCTTTTCTACTACTTCTTCCAATGGCATCCTACCCAGCCAAGTCTGGGTAAAAGTCCTGTCACCTTTTATACTTCAAAGTTTTAAAGTTTGTGATTGAAACAACTAGAAGCACAGTTTCCACTGATCTCTTATAACCCTCCTCCCTCAGTCTTCTCATACTCCATTCTTCTGCCATTTTTTTGAAAGTGTTCTGAGAACCTTTAAATAAGTTTTACAAGTTTTTTTAAAGCACTAGATGTCATTTAAGTTTTAATGTTTATTTCTATCTTTAATGTTTTCCTCTTGTTCTTCTTGCCCTCTAATTTGAGTGATAGATCTGCTGTTCTGAAAAGAGTGTCTTTGAATCAAGTGACCAACAGAACTAAAACCATAAAAATCTCTCTGCTTGTGACATGCTACTTTCTTCTCAAAAGTAACATTTTGGTTCATTGTGCTAAAATTTCAAAACAAAGCAATTAGTGTATTAGTAAATAAATGAATACTGTATCAGTCATGTATCTTCTGCCAAGGTATGAGGGCCACAGTGAGGAGGATAGACATGTGACCCTTATTCTAGTGAAGCTCAAAAATCATTAACACAAATGTGAAGTGCACAGATAACTAATCACAAGTCTGATAAATGCTATTAAGAAGATATATAGGGTTTGTTGAGGGAGTTCTAAGAGATCAGGAAGGCTTCCTAAGGAAGCCTTAAGCTAAGACAGTCAGTTATCTATACTAATGATGGAAGACAAAGGTACAGATCATTTAAAAATGGTGTCCAGTCTCAAAATCATTTCCCATGTTTAGATTGCTGTCTTCATACATTTGTACTAGTACACTTCAATGTCAGTCAGTTTCCTTCACCTTGAACCTTTACCTTTTTTCTTCTATCTACCCAGACATATTGTCAAGATAAAATAAGCAATCTAGGATATGCTTTGATATCCCCGGAAAGTTTGATTACAGCATTCTCTGATTAGACAGTTGTCTATATTATAAGTCCTGATTTAAGATAAAGGGAAAGCCAGGAAGATTGTTACTAAATTACTACCGTGTTATTAAGATGCATCTTGCATTTGGTAAGTTCAGAAGATGAGGATTAGAGGAAATTAACTTAGAGTAGAACGATAGAGCAGGCACTTTTTGATGTAATGTGTTCCATCTTATTTTTTGATCCTTAGCATTTTTATATCACCAAAAGTCATATAATTAACATTTTAATGCATTGTAAACTGGGCTGTTATTTAATTTTCTGCCTCTGCAAATTTTTTAAACCTGTTAGAGAATAATAAAATTTAAGAGCCAGATAGAAGTATTGAACACAAAAAAGTAACTATTCGAAAGTAGCAGTGGTTTGAGCAATAGTTCACATTTTAACACAAAATATCAGACCACAACACCAATACACACTTTTGCCTAAATTTCTTTACTTTACTTTTAGACCTTTTGTGTTTTTACTGCCATCCCAGTGTACCAATCCCTTTGTCTTACCTCATCTAAGCATCCTAACCAGATACAATGTGTCCTTACCATTCTTCAGTCATTTAATACCTTGTTTCAATTACATTGGTTCATATTGGAGCTCTCTAAATAGAGTGACCTACTATGCAGTAACTATTAGGGTAGAAGTAGCAATAGAAGAGAGAAAAATAAATCCATAGTGAATAAAAGTAATGTGAGATGAACTGATATTCTAATACACGTGAGCTCAGATCTCTCTCTTCACAAAGACTTTGAATTAGAACTATTACAGCTCCTCCTTTACATTTCTGAGAGTTGTTGCCATCAGTTGAACATCACCATAGGGAAACAGAGGGAAGTATAAGGGAGTTCTTGTGTTTTGCTTGTGTTCAGATGTTTTTGTTGTTGTTGTTTTGTTATTTGACTTTTTGGGAGGGTCTTTAGGGTGGTATGGGCATAAAACGCTCTCTCAAGTGGTCTGGTCATGAAGCAGTGTGAGATATTTAAGATAGTTATTTAGTTAGTGTGATATACCTCCTAGAAAACAATATCCTCCTCGTTTAGGAAATGGGTGTTGCACAGGTACCTGAGCAAGGGTACATTTTCTTTACTGATGACCATACATGGCTTCTCCTATAAGCCAAATGTTCACAGCAAATGAGATCATCTGGAGCATAATGTCCCCTTAGTGATCTAGCTTCAAATCCAGCCAGACACACATCAACACTGAACAACAAAGACATTCCTGTTATTTGTTCATTCATTCCTTCAGTGCCTTTACAGGGAACATAGTGGAGACTCAAGTAAGGTCTTCTACCTTAAACCATTTTTTTAAATTGTCAGTGTACCTTTATTTTATTTATTTATATGCAGTTTTGAGAATGGAACTTCATACATGCTAGGCAAGTACTCTTCCACTGAGCTACAACTCCAGCCCCTTAAGCCTTCTTTGATCTTTGTTTTGGGCAGAAGGAAGACAGTACAAGCTGTGAGAGGAACTGGAGCTGATCGGTGCTCTCAAGAACAAACCTGACAGCAATGGGCCTCTGGATACTGCAGAAGAAGGTGAGCACTGGTCTGTCTTCTGAGTATTTCATGCAGACTTGGGCAGCTTGCTCCCACATAGGGAGTGTGAAAGGTGTTTTCAGCAGCACTGATCAAACCCAGTGAGTGATGCCTGAGCTTATGGAGATGAAGCTCATGCACTCTGTTTTCATTTAGAAAAAGCCCATTTTGTACATGATTTGTACTCTGGTCTATTAAGGGAATAATGGGTAATGTTTAGCTGGAAATAGACTTCTCCACGCTGTCCACATCCAATTATAGGCAAAAATGTTACTGTCATAACATAGTAAACCAGTTCTAAATGTTGTTTATGGTACTCTTCATTTCTGTATAAAATTTACTTAAAAATAGATTTTATTCCTTCTGGTAACCATTAACATATAATGGTATGATTATTGGATTAGAAGAGCACTTGACTTTGGTTTGGTAGGGATGTAATTAATTAATATTTGCAGATGCATTACCTGCATTATGGACATAACAAAGGTACTAGACCTTTGACCCCTTTTCCAATAAGTATTATTCAGTTTGGGAAAGCAAGATAGCCTCCCTTGGATGCTTTTGATTGGGAAGCAGAACAATAGTGGGAGGTCTTGTGGTAATATTTGGTGCTACATAATCTTATGGAAACATTCTTTTAGCACTAACTTACCTGGTAGCATGTACTCCCAGACCAGGCTTATTTATTGCACATCTCCCAGGATGTTAAAAAATCTTTGATATACTGATTTTATGCTGTTGTCACTTGACTACTTAAACTCTTACCATCTAAATATGTATAATGCTAACTTGTACTATAGCCTGAGTATCACTTAGGTGAAATGTTTGGGACTGGAAATGTTTCAGATTTTTGGAATGTTTGCATATATATAATGAGATTTCTTGGATATGGGTAGTCAGGTCTCAATATGAAACTTATTTATGTTTCATATACACCTAGCCTGACAGTTGGGAATGGGTGGACTCTTTTTTTTTTTCCTCATTTTTTTCTTTTTTTCCAGTTCTGGGACTTGAGCTGAGGACCTTGCACATGCTCGGCAAGCCCTCTGCCACTGATTTACATCCCTATCCCTAATCTTTTGCAGTATTTTTATGCACCTTTTCTTTTTGGTATTGGGGATTGAACTCAAAGGCACTTAACTACTGAGACACGTTCATCCCTTTCTACCATTTTATATTTTATTTAGACTCAGGGTTTCACTGAGTTTCTTGGGGCCTCATTAAATTGGCTACCAAACAGCAAAAGATCCATTGATTGTAAGTATAATCTTAAATAAATGAAAGTTAAAAAGTAATTTAGGAATTTTTGTTTGGATACACAGATTTTAAAATACATTTATTTTCTTTTTTAATTTATTCATTTAGATTCATTGTACACAAATTGGGTACAGCTGTAGTTTGTCTGGTTGTACACAAACTGTCTCTTCTAACTAATTTTGTCTTGAAGTCTGCATTATCTGATATAAGAATGGATACCCCTGTTTTTTTATTGAGTCCTTGTGCATGGTCTATTTTTTCCCATTCTTTCACCTTTAGTCTGTGATTATCTTTTTCTATGAGATGAGTCTCTTGAAGGCAGTATATTGTTGGGTATTTTTGAAATCCAATCTGCCAGTCTATGTGTTTTGATTGATGAGATCAGGCCATTAACATTCAGGGTTATTATTGAGATATGATTTGTATTCCCAAAATATTTTGACTTATTTTTGGTTTTTGACTTGCTTTCTCCTTTATTTGGCCATTATTCTAGGGTAGTTTCTCCCTATGCTGACTTACATCATTGTTTTTTATTTCTTCCTCATGGAATATATTGATGATAATATTTTATAGTGCCAGGTTTCTATTTGTAAATTATTTTAGCTTTTTTCATGGAAGGATTTTATTTCATCATCAAATCTGAAAGTTAGTTTTCCTGGGTAAAAGATTCTTGGTTGGCATCCATTTTCTTTCAGAGCTTGAAATATGTTGTTCCAGGTTCTTCTAGCTTTTAGGGTCTGGGTTGAAAAATCTGCTGATATTTGTATTGGTTTCCCTCTGAATGCAATCTGATTTTTTCTCTCACAGCCTTTAAATTCTATCTTTATTTTGTATGTTAGGTACTTTCATTATAATGTGATTTGGTATGGATCTGTTGTAATTTTGTACATTTGGTGTCCTGTAATACACTTGTATTTGATTTTCCATTTCATTCTTCAGATTAGGGAAATTTTCTGATATTATTTTATTGAATAGATTGTTCATTCCTTTGGTTTGTATCTCTGTGCCTTCCTCAATCCCAATAATTCTTAATGTTGGTCTTTTCATGATATCCTGTAATTCTTGGAGGTTCTGTTTATGATTTCTTACCATCTTCTCTTTTGATCAACTTTGTTTTCAAGATTAAATACTTTTTCTTCAATGTCTGAGGTTCTGTCTTCCATGTGATTGATCTAGCCTATTGGTTATGCTTTCTATTGAGTTTTTAATTTGGCTTATTGTTTGCTTCATTTCAAGGATTTGTTTTTTTTTTCAAAATCTCTCTTTATTGAAACAATCTTTTGCTTCCTGTGTTAGCTGTTTTAACTGTTGATTTGTGCGAACATTCATTGCCTGCCTTTGCTCTCTTATCTCATCATTTGCTTCTCTTGTCATTTTAATTGTGTACATTCTGAACTCCCTTTCTAACATTTCTTCTACCATGCTGTCATTGGATTTTATTGATATAGCATCTAGGTTTGTTTGGGATCCTTTCTTCCCTTGTTTTCTCATGTTGTTCATGTATCTTCCCTTCTAGGAGTGGGAATCTGAGGTATTGCAATTTCCCCCCCATAGACTGATAGTGTCCCTGCAGGTTTCCAATACCTCACCTTGAAGTGAGAGATCAATATTAGCAGCATACCATACAAACAATATGCATCCTTAACTCAAATATTCCCTTTTAAGATATTAACCACATTGTCTTAATAAACAGATTATGAATTCCATTATTATCTTCAGCTTAGCCAATAGGTTTACAATAAGGACCATGATTTCTAATGGTGGGCAAAAAGGATGGGGAGGTGGTGTAGGGTATAACATTAATGAGATAAGAAGTACATCTGTAGAGGTACAATGTCATAGTAGTAGTGAAAGTGGAATTAAAAGAAATTCATTGTTAACATGTGAAAAGGGAGAAAGAGTCTCCATGGAGACAGATACATAAGGGGAAAAGAGGATGAGAAAAATATTAATAAAAGTAAAGTAGGAATAATAGTAGGTATAATAGGAATAATCATAATATTGCTACTACTATAAAAATATACAATAAAACTATACAGTACTATTCAAACCTCCTGCTCTTCAGTAGCCTGATGCCTGGCAGGAACTTAATGCTGTATCCCAGGAAGGGTGATGCCTCTCTAGGGATGGTAGATTCCAGGTGGGCTGTAATCCATGCTAGTGGGCAGAGACACCCCCACCTGTTGACAGATGATCAGTGGGCATCATGGGTGCTAGATCTCAGTCTGTGTCTGGCTGGGCTGGGCCTGGTTTTCTGGGCCAGGCATCCCCGGCATGGGAGTCTTTCACAGACTGACTCCCCAGCTGGGCTGGGACTGGGTCTCTTGGGATAATTTTAAAGAAATATATAGAAATATAAGCTTTGGTGTCAGAGATTAAGGATTCTATTTGTCTGTGAGGACAAAATGAAGTCCTTTTAAGTGTTAGACTATTGATAGAAATTCTCCAATTCTGTTGGCTGAAATAGTGTCTTGAGAATGAAGAAGGTGCAGGTCATCTGGAGGCATTGCTGTGCTTTTAACTACCTGAAAGAAAATTGGAGGTGTTGGTGGAGGCAGCAGAAAAAGAGAGAGAAAGAGAATGCTATGAAAAGATAGTCTCTGGGGCTAGGGCTGTAGCTCAGAGGCAGAGTACTTGCCTAGCACATGTGAGGCACTGGGTTTGATACTTAGCACCACATAAAAAAGAAAGAATGGCATGCTGTCAATCTGCAATTACAAAAGCAATTTTTAAAAAAGATACAAAATTTTTCAAATCACATACAAATACATATTAAAAAGATAGTGCAACAGGATCAAGAGGGTTTCATCCCAGGAATGAAAGGTTGGTTCAACATTGGGAAATCAATAAATGTAATTTAACACATCAACAGACTTAAAGTTAAGAATCACATGATTATTTCAATAGATGCAGAAAAATCATTTGATAAAGTACATCACCCCTTTATGCTCAGAACACTAGAAGAAATAGGGATAGTAAGAACATACCTCCAATGTAAAGGCTATCTATGCTAAGCCCACAGCCAACATGATTCTAAATGGAGAAAAACTGAAAGCATTCCCCCTATAACCTGGAAAAAGGCAGGGATGCCCTCTTTCACCATTTCTATTCAATATCATCCTTGAAACACTAACCAGAGCAATTAGACAGACCAAAGAAATTAAAGAAATACAAATAGGAAAAGAAGAACTCAAGCTGTCAGTATTTGCTGGTGACATGATTCTATATTTAGAGGAGCCGAAAAATTCCACCAGAAAACTTGTAGAACTCATAAATGAATTCAGTAAAGGAGCAGGATATAAAATCAACACTTGGAAATCCAATGCTTTTTTATTCAAGAGTGATAAATCCTCTGAAAAAGAAATTAGGAAAACTACCCTATTCACAATAGCCTCACCGCAAAAAAAACCCAAAAACAACAACAACAAAAAAACTTGGGAATCAATCTAATGAAAGAGGTGAAAGAGCTCTACAATGAGAACTACAGAATACTAAAGAAAGAAATTAAAGAAAACCTTAGAAGATGGAAAGATCTCCCATGTTCTTGGATAGGCAGAATTAATATTGTCAAAATGGCCACACTACCATAAGTGCTATACAAATTCAATGCAATTCCAATTAAAATCCCAATGATGTGCCTCATAGAAATAGAGCAAGCAATCATGAAAATCAATTGGAAGAGTAAGAGACCCAGAATAACTAAAGCAATCCTTAACAGGAAGAGCGAAGCAGGGGGTATCATAATACCACACCTTCAACTATACTACAGAGAAATAGTAACAATAACAGCATGGTATTGGTACCAAAATAGACAGGTAGATCAGTGGTACAGAATAAAGGACACAGAGACAAACCCACATAAATAGTTTTCTCATACTAGCCAGAGGTGCCAAAACATACAATGGAGAAAAGGTAGCCTCTTCAACAAATGGTGCTAGGAAAACTGGAAATCCATATGCAGAAAAGTGAGACTAAACCCCTCTCTCACCCTGCACAAAACTCAACTTAAAATGGATCAATGACCTTGGAATCAGACCAGAGATCCTGCACTTTATAGAAGAAAAGGTAGTTCCAAATATTTATCATGTCAGTTTAGGGCCAGACTTCCTTAACATGACTCCCAAAGCAGAAGGAATAAAAGGAGGAATCAATAATTTCAATAGATTCAATCTATAAAGCTTTTTATCAGCAAAGGAAACTGTCAAAAATGTGAATAGGAGGCCTACAGATTGGGAGAAAAATCTTTGCCACACACACTTCAGTGTTCCAAATAAACAATACAAGATAGTTAATATTTACTTTTACTTTCATCGTTTTGTAAAGTGTAATAATTCTGTTGTTTTCCAATCCCAGGTTAGATTGCATCTTGAGAGCTGGAAAAGTCTCAGACTTCATTCTGCAGGCATGTTTTTAGTCTGGTGGAAAATCAGAATGACTTAGAGCTGTAACATTTTGCTCTCTGGCACACAAAGATGTAATCAAGTGGCAGGAAAACATGGAAAGCCTATGGTATTCATAAGCAGCAGATCAAGAAGAAACATCCAGGTCTGTGGCTGTGACTCAGTTTTAGAGTTCTTTCATGGCATGCATGAGGTGTTGAGTTTGATCCTCAGCACCACATAAATAAGTAAATAAAATAAGAGTTGAAAAAAAAAGAAAAAAGATCCAATTTATACAAATGATTAGGTGTATTGATCTTGGATAGGGTAAGTTAATTTTTCTGGTCTTCATATATATGTGGCAACAAAATGTTGGTACTGCAATAAAGAGCACAAAGAGCAATAAAGAGCACAAAGTATGAAAATGTGCTTTGAAAACTGTAAATAATTACTTATTGTTTTATTATTTAATATACTGAAAACAGCAAGTGAAAAAGGGATAAAATGTTGTCTGAATGCTCTATTAGCAATATAAAATCAGAAAATTCAATCATGTATTCTGAAGTTGACTCAGTTGAATTTTGATGAAGAAAAAAATCAATTTATATATATTAACTTATTTAACACTTTACACACACACACACACACACACACACACACACACACACACAAACACCACCCCAGAAGATTTTCAAAACCTTATCTGGATTTAACATCATGAAAAACAAAAGCCTTTTAAAAATCCTAAAAGGAGACTTGACCCTTGTTTCTACTCTTTTCAGGACTTCTGACAACCTTTAATCTGCACAAATGTCAGCCACTAGAATTCATTAGAATTATATGAGAATTCCCTTTCGAATCCATGGAAATCCACTGATTGATTCTGAGTACCTACCACTCCTATCAATTAAGGTTACACTAGAAACATGTATCTGCCTTTGCTTAAATGCCACTGGCGTTGATATATAAGGGCCATTAACTGGTTTCTGTTATGCATTGTAAAAAAAAAAAAAAAAGGTACCATAGATGGTAGGACTGGTACTGTAGTCTAATGATGAAAATGATCTTTGCTGTGGCTATTCATCAGAAGATGCATGTGCTATTACAGAAGCAAAATATCAACTTTTTGAGTCTTGGCTTGCTCCTCCTCGCTGCACCTATTGCTTATGGTGATTGAATTCTAAGCATCATTTGAAATGCTGAGGATGAAAGCATCTTAGTGGAGAATTATTTCACAGTAATTCTCATCCAGGGACTATATACGCAGAGTTAGCAGACAGTAAACAGGACTCATTAAAAATGCGGTGTGATAATGAGAACATGAAGAGCTCATCAAAGAAAGAACATTGTTAACCTTAGGAAATGGAAACCTTCCTGAAATCTAAATTGGAGACTGTTTTCTACAATGGCTAATATTCATGTAAAGAAAGAGATGGAGGTCTGTTAATGGTCTCAGTTTGTAGGGTGTTGTTTGTTTGTTTTCACTTTTTTGAGAAAAGTTTCTTTAGAATAATTGCCACATGCAAATACTTAGAGCCATGACCTGCTAACAAGCCATGCGTACTGGAGAACTTTCTTTGTCATCTGGAAATAGTTGGAATAGTACCAGCCTTTAGAGACTATAAAATGTAATCAAGCTCTAAATGGTGTTTTAAAGTCCTACAAAATTTTCCATAATCAAGATTACATATAAAAATAATTTTAATAATAATTTTTTCTAAACCAGCATGCCCCAATCAAAAATAGCAATGTACACTTTTGAGATAACTCATTGCCTTGATTTAATACAATTATTTTCCCTTATCTAAGAGAATTTTATTTTTGATTACTTAGCAAATAAAAATTGATTTTAGGGTACATGAGAGAAACATGAATATTTATTTTTAATCCTCACCTATAATTTGTTTTAATCAACTCTAAAACTGAGGAAATAGAATAAGCAGAATTGATAGTATGAAGAGAACTGAAATTGAGAGTAGGGGAGGTGGGAAGAGTGAGGGAGCAGGAGGTGCAGCATAAATTAGTTATATATTAATGCAGAAATAAAATAAGAAAACACCTAGAAATCATAACTTGGAAAATAAATCCTAGGGAAAATAAAGGGAGGTCTACTATAATCCCAAAGAAATTTAAGAGAGTCAAAGAAGGAGATTTGACTCTAAAAGCAAAGACCTGGAAAAATAAATCTTAGGCAAATCCTGTGGGCCACATGACTTTGAAAATATATGATGATTACAGTCAGGCAAAGGAAAGCAGGCATCCCCTAAGAGAGGGAAAAAAAGGAAAAAATGAAAGAAAAGAAGAAGATAGTAAGAAATGTGAATGAATAATTAATGAATGAATAAATAATTATATAAATAAATTCCAAATTCCTGCTTGGAAGAATTCAGGTAGAACACCGTCCCACCAGCACCTTGATTTCAGCCCACTGGGGCTTATATCATATTTCTGACCCACAGAACATAAGATGTTAAAGTTGCAGTGTTTTAAGTCATTTTGATTGTGATGATTTGTTACAACAGCCTTGGGGAGCTAATTCACAAAATACAGACTCACTAGTATTAGAAGTTGTCCTTCCAATGTAAATATTAGATCACATATAATCAGTTACAAAATTATTATCCATCTTGAGAAAAATTATTAACTATTTACTTGTTCATATAGTGTGGCCATTCTGACTGAATTGATAATCCAATCAACAAAGTGCAATTTTTTTTAGCATTGAAAATATCATTTGAATTGCTCAACAGGGTTTACAACTAAAAATTTAATCAAAATGCTTATTTTCAGCCTCCTGACAATCTAGAAATTTTTAACTCAAAGCAACTAAGCAGACTAACAGTTCTGACAGTAAACAAACTCTGAAACCCAAATCCAGAAGTTTCCATCAACATGCTGGCTCAAATTTTCTTTCTAAATTTGAGAAGTTCCTTGATCATTGAACTTTATTAATGCTCTGATTTTTGTAATCACTGTTTTATCAGGTCTGAGAAAAACATCCTCCAAAGAATTAAAATCTAAATTATGTTTGAAAAGCAGTGTGGTATAGTGGTTCAAAGACATGTGAAACATTATTAAACAAAATCTCTCATTCACACTTTAATCATCTGAAATCTCTATTAAAGAATTTCATTTCACAAGTTTCAGCCTCATTTACTTTTTATTCAATTTTTGGAGGCAGAGAAGTGTTTTCTTTTGGGAAATATATTCCAAAAACTTGAGAACATCTTAAGCATTTCATTGTTTTTCAAAAAAGTGCTATAAATCCACTCAGTTAAAATTTGGAGATCCATCTTCTTAGATGATATCCAGATAAGAAAATCATGTTTGAGGATCTCTTCAGAAACAGCTGTTCACTGTCTTCTCCTAAAATTTTCCTGGTATCTCCCCCAAAACCTTTAAATTAAAACCTAAAACATAACACCCCTCAGTCATAGTGCTCAGACATGTCTATTTGATGGATCCAAATCAGGAGAGATTTCTCTCAAACCAGGAGAAACCCTGAAATTCAGAATTAAGTTATACTTCTGCGTCTGTTAACTCCCATTCTGAGGAACTATTCTTAGATCATACTTTTTAATTATTTTTTCAAATGTTTTCCTGCTCACTTTAGGGTCCTTTTAATTCAAAGTATTCAGTCTATTCTCTTTTAATTGTAAATTTTTGACAAATATTTCTTACTTCTTGACTGTAGGTATCAAAACTTTTCATTTTGTTATACCAACACTAGTTCATCCAATGTTGACTAACATTTACCTTGTAGTCCACAATAAAGTCTCCTCTGAGAATTTAAATTATAATCTCACTCTCTTCAGTTCTTCATAACTATATATTACATGAAAGTATATAAGAAAAATTTGAAGCTGAAGTAGAAACTTCAGATCTTCACACCTTTTACCCCAGCTATTCATCAGACACTCATGAAAACAGCTACTACAAAGCATTCAGTCAGGTAGGAGAGATTTCAGAGCTGAATTCGTCCAGTTGTGCCCTATATGCTGTTGACTCTTAAGTCTAACCATAACTTCAAAGTCTATAGAACATCTATCACTTCATGCTGGTTATCATCTCAAACATCTCAGGTCTATAAAGTCCATCTCATTCATTTTATAACAACTACCAGTCCTTCTTCTTTCATTCTCTCTTCTTACTGATGGCAGTTTAATGCCTGAAATGGTCACATGGAATCTCTAATATACAGTAAGGTAAATACTGCTGTAGGATCAAGGTTTTCCTTATTGCATTCATTTTGACCATGTAAATCTCTTCATACTGAATAAGTTTTAGTAATAGGCACAAGGTAATAAAATTCACTGATTTATCATGTTCTTCATCAGTCTGATACAGCTGGTTATCATGCCAACCAGGTAAGATAACCTGGGTTTCGGCAAGGTCTCCAGGAGGCTGTATGTGCTTTGTACCACCCTCAATATATGCCCTGTTTTTCCCAGTCAGGAATCAGTACTGAGCCAGGATTCACTGGTTTTGAATCACAGGTTGGAAATGGGAGTGGCACCATATTATGTACCACCCTGTGATCCACTGGTAAAACTACTGTTTCCTGTCCCAGTAACCTCCCATTCTACTGGCCTAAAGGTTTAATTTCAAAGGGAAGAATGCCTGCACCATGCAAAACAGTGATTCCACTGAACTGTAGGTTAAGACGACCCCCAGCTATTTAGGTGATCTTCATGCCTCTGAATCAAAATGCAAAGGACAGAATTACCGTGCTGACTGGGGTGATTAATCAAAACTTCCACGGGGAACCTGGACTACTAATCTGCAATGGAAAAAAGTATATGAAGAATACAGGGCAACCCTTGGAATATCTCTCATTTTACCTTGCCTTTCTTGAACCTTAGAGAAAATTTTTAAAATCATTTTGATAAAGATCACCTCTGGCTCACTAATCACTAGATTAAGTGAAAACTTTTCAGGAAATATTTTGTTTGACCTGTGTTGTTTAACATTTCTTTTGTCATTGCTTATTCCTAATTTTTTCTTTTATTGTTTTCCATGGTACTATTTAATCCTTGTCTTTTACCTCCTACTAATGAGATCAAACACTGCACCTGCTTTATAATGAAAATTTGGAGTTCTCTTGCCTCTGCAATATTTGCTAGAGTATATTATACACTTTGGTGAAATTTCCAGTCATATATACACAAGACACACTTTAATGAATTGTAGATTAATGAATTCAAGTATCTGTAATATACTTCACCTGGTTAATTTCAAGTAATTAAAAAATACCATATCTAACACTGATTTCTTTCATATTCTCATCCCAAATATTTTTCAAGATTTGAAGAAAAACTGGGAATACAGCTCATTGATTGAGTGCTTGCCTTGCAAGCACAAGGCCCTGGGTTCAATCCCAGCATGGCAAATAAAGAAAAAAGATTCTGATAAAAAAGAAGTCAGACAACTGTGTCATATTTTACTTTTCCTTCTCTTTTACTCTACATGCAATCATCCACTAATTTCTGAATTTTTGCCTTTACAGTATTCCTCTAATTGGTCTTATCCTTAATATATCCATGGTGAATGGGTTTTTTTTGTTTGTTTGTTTAATTTAATTTTTTTTTATTGTAAACAAATGGGATACATATTGTTTCTCTGCCTGTACATGGTGTAAAGGCATACCATTTGGGTAATCATAAATTTACATAGGGTAATGTTGTTTGATTCATTCTGCCATTTTTTTCCCTTTGGCCCCACCCCTCCCACCCCTCCCCTCCCTCTATATAGTCCTTCCTTCCTCCATTTCTGTCCCCCTCCCTAAACCCAACTCCAACCCCAACACTAACCCCTCCCACCCCCCATTATGTGTCATCATCCACTTATTAGCGATATCATTCTTCCTTTGGTTTTTTGAGATTGGCTTATCTCACTTAGCATGATATTCTCCAGTTTCATCCATTTGCCTGCAAATGCCATAATTTTATCATTCTTTATGGCTGAGTAATATTCCATTGTATATATATATACCACAGTTTCTTTTTCCATTCATCAGTTGGAGGACATCTAGGTTTGTTCCACAATCTGGCTATTGTGAACTGAGCAGCTATGAACATTGATGTGGCTGTATCTCTGTAATATGCTGATTTTAAGTCCTTTGGGTATAGGCCAAGGAGTGGGATAGCTGGGTCAAATGGTGGTTCCATTCCAAGTTTTCTAAGGAGTCTCCATACTGCTTTCCAGAGTGGCTGCACTAATTTGCAGCCCCACCAGCAATGTATGAGTGTACCTTTCTCCCCACATCCTCGCCAACACCTGTTGTTGCTTGTATTCTTGATAATCGCCATTCTAATTGGGGTGAGATGGAATCTTAGGGTGGTTTTGATTTTCATTTCTCTTTGGTGAATGGTTTTTGACATGTTATATTTTCTCCCATCTCCCAGATCTTCAACTCTAAAATCACATTTCCTCTACTACTTTGTATCCAAGCTTATTGTGCCCTTCTTCTTCCTGTGAATGTCCTCTATCTCTATGCCCGGTTCTCTGTTTTCAATGCATCTTTTATCTATTCATTTTTATTTTTCATTGGTGCATTATCATGATACATGATAGTGGGATTCATTATGCCAAATTGGTCCATGTGTATAACATAATATAATAATCATATTCCCATTTGTTTTCCCTTTCCTCTCTGCTCACCCCCCTTGCCCATTTGCTTTAATCTGCTAATTTTCCTTCAATTTCTATCATGTTAGTGAGTGTATAATAATTATATATAAAAGTAAAATTTATTGTGGTATAATCTTATATGGACATAGAATAATTTGGTAGATTTTGTTCCTAAGTAATTTCCTATGATCCCCCAACATCCTCCCCTTTAATTACCCTCCTCTATTAGTCTCCCTTCTACTTTTGTGAGATTCCCATTTTATTCCTTTTCTCTCTCTCTCTCCCCCCCTCCCTCCCTCCCTCTTTCTTCCATATATGAAAGAAAATATTTCACCCTTGATTTTATTTGTCTGCTTATGTCCTATCCATTTATCAATAAATGATATAATTTCTTTATCTCATTATTCATGGCTGAGTAAATTTTCCATGTGCATATAGACCACATTTTCTTTATTCTTTCATCCTCTGACAGCATCTAGGCTAATTACTTACATTGCTATTGTGAATTTCTCTGCTATAAATTTGGGAATTCATGTTTTACTGTAGTATGCTGATTTTAGTTCTTTTTGATAAATACCAAATAGTGGATTAGCTAGATCATATGACAGGTCAACTACTTATCTTTTAAGAAATCTCCAGACTATTTTCCAAAGTGGTTGTTGTAATTTACAGTCCCACCAAATATGTGTAAGTATAGATTTTTCCCACATTCTCACCAGCATATCTTATTATCTGTATAATACCCATCAAGATACCAGTGACATTCTTCATAGCACTAACCAAAAAAAAAACAGTCCTAAAATTCATATGGAATAATAAAGGACTGAGAATAGCCAAAGCAATACAGAGCAAAAGCGATGCTGGTGGCATCACAGTACCCAGTCCCAAATAATACTACAGAGCTATACTAACAAAACTAGCATGGTCTTGACATCAAAACAGACATGAAGACCAATGGAATAGAATAGAAGACACAGAGACAAACCCACATAGATATAGTCATCTGATATTCACAAAGTTTCCAAAAACATACATTGGAAAAAATATAACCTTTTTAACAAAGGGTGTTGGAAAACTGTGCCTTTATATGGAGAAGGAAACTAGAATTCTTTCAATCACCCTAAACAAAAAGCTATCAAAGTGGATCAATGACCTAGGAATTAGACCAAAACACTGCAACTATGAGAACAAATCATAGGGTCAACAACACAAAATATTGGCAGAAGCACAAACTACTGTATTAAAACTACTGAGACTTAAGAAATAAAACTAAAAATCAGTAGGATGATGTGAAATTAAAGAGCTTCTGCACAGAAACAGGGTCAACTGAGAATGTGAAATGTGAGAAAATCTTTGCCAATTATTCTTCTGACAGGGGATTAATATCCAGAATTTATGAAAAACTGAAAAAATAAACAATTTAATGAAGGGACAAATGATCTAAGCAGACACTTCTCTAAAAATAAAAATGGCCAACAAATACACAGAAAAAATATTCATCATTGTTAGCAATGAGGAAAATGCAAATCAAAACTACACTGAAATTTTAGCTCAGTGTTTTTGAAAACTTTCCTCCAGGCAACCTCTGAGAATGTCAAATCACTATTCCAGATTCATCTCAGGTGCCTCTTCAACTTTGAAAACTTTCTCAAATTTCTACATTTCTTGATATAATTGCAGATCATCCTGTGTATCCTCAGGCCCCAAAGTGTGTCTCTATTATTGCACTTTTAGCAGTCTACAGTTATTGTTGACCTTTGGGAGATATGGAGGATAATACACCCTGATATTGTCTGGTACAATAGAGCAAAATGAAGACAACCTGGTCTTATACTTTAGCTTCAGACTACTGGGTTTTGGACCATGGGGAAGTTATTTAAGCTTTCTGTGCCTCAGTTTTCTCATATGTATGATTCCTCATAATGCTGTTATGAAGATGACATACATTTATGTTTGTAAAGCATTTAGACAGTGCCCAAAGTAATCACTCAAAAAAGTTTACCTATTATATTATAATTGAGGGACTTTCATATTTACATTGAACATCACAAGCCTTAATGATGTCTCAAGTTTTAATGCATTCTAAATCAAAATATATTCAATAATACGGGCCACTGAAACTAGGAACTGGTTTTTTTTTCATCTTTTTGTCCTTTTAAACAATATAGGTTTAAGAATAGCTGCTAACTATCATTTATCTGGAATGATAACTTAGTTTTCAGAACTACTTTTGTGGATAAAGAGTTAGTATTATCTTGATATATAGCCCTGAGGCTCTGACAAAAACTAGGAATTACACAGATATATGCATGCAATTATCTGTATTAGAGTAAGCATTCAAATTATTATTCATTTGTGCATGTGTATGTTTGCATACATGTGCATATATATGTGGAAATCTGTAATGGAGACTGTTCTCCTTGTCTTTATTTTGAGCAACTGGTAATCCTGACATAATTTTTTAAGATAAGATTAACTTCCATCTTACTTGACTGCATAGAATCTTATACTTCTCCAGGTATTGTAGTAAATCAAAAATATGCATTTGAAGAATTGCCTTCAATTTCAGATAGTGTTGTGACTTTTTTTGTTATAAACAGTAAAGTAGATTGATTCAAAGTGATATTTATTTTCTCAAAAGGATGTCAAAGATAACATTTGTATCTTTAAATACAATTATTCATAAGCCACATACTGTTCTTTCTATTTATTTCTACATAGGAATATTCTTTCAGTTTTTGATATGTGGTAATCAATTTTCTTTAAATGAATGGAGTCTTCAATAATAGGAAATATGCTCTCTTTCTAAAAAGAAAACTAAAGTTAATTTGGGGGCTCAATGATAGTAGTCAGTAGACTATTGTTGTTGGCAATTTTAAAAATATATTTTTAGTTGTCAGTGGATCTTTTATTTATTTATGTGTGGTGCCAGGGCTTCACACATGCCAGGCAAGCACTTTACCACTGAGCCATAACTCCAGCCCTGTGGTTGGCAATTTTGCATTTGACTTTTTCCTCAGCCCTGAATTCTGTACAGTTGGTTACAATTTGCCTTTCTGTGAGCTATTTCAATGACTTTCTAGAATGAGCAGAGATATAAATACATTTATATACAGTTTACATACATACATAAAGTTGAATTGGCCTCCATACTATCATAATTTTATTCCCAAATCTAGACACAATGACACAAAGATAATTAAGCTTTAATTAGTTTTCTTGCAGAAAGGAAATATTGGCAACTGACATGTCATTTCCATTAAAAATGTATCTTGCTGGAGAGCAAGGGTTTTTTTTTTTTTCTTTTTCACACATCACCAATTAGAGCCATGTACCTGTAGAATAATACTATATAAATGTAATAATAGGTTAGATGTTAGGCCTACTCCTTTTAATACAATTTACAAATATGTTAACTTGTCTTCCAAGTGAACCAAATAAATTCCACATTATACAAATAGTTACAATAGTGAAATTCCAGAATACCAAATAAGAACTTTCATAGTTAACCTCACAGATTCTTTTGCAATTTAAGTTCATTGGGAGGTAAAAAAAAAACTCCATTCTATTTCTTTTTTTATTGTAAATAAATGGGATACATGTTGTTTCTCTATTTGTACATGGAGTCAAGGCATACCATTTGTGTAATCATAAATTTACATAGGGTAATGTTGTTTGATTCATTCTGTTATTTTTTCCCTTCCCCCCACCGCTCCCACCCATCTTTTCCCTCTATACAGTCCTTCCTTCCTCCATTCTTACCACCCTCCTTATCCCTAACCCTAAACCTAACCCTAACCCTAACGCTAACACCTCCCATGCCCCATTATATGTCCTCATCCGCTTATCAGCGAGATCATTCGTCCTTTAGTTTTTTTGAGATTGGCTTATCTCACTTAGCATGATATTCTCCAATTTCATCCATTTGCCTGCAAATGCCATAATTTTATCATTCTTCATGGTGGAGTAATATTCCATTGTATATATATGCCACAGTTTCTTTATCCATTCATCAACTGAAGGACATCTAGGTTGGTTCCACAATCTGGCTATGGTGAATAGAGCAGCAATGAAAATTGATGTAGCTGTATCTCTATAGTATACTGATTTTAAGTCCTTTGGGTATAGGCCAAGGAGTGGGATAGCTGGGTCAAATCGTTGTTCCATTCCAAGCTTTCTGAGGAAACTCCATACTGCTTTCCAAGTGGCTGCACTAATTTGCAACCCCACCAGCAAGGTATGAGTGTACCTTTTTCCCCACATCCTCGCCAACACCTATTGTTGCTTGTGTTCTTGATAATCACCATTCTAATTGGGGTGAGATGGAATCTTAGGGTAGTTTTGATTTGCATTTCTCTTATTACTAGAGATGTTGAATAATTTTTAATATATCTGTTGATTGCTTGTACATCTTCTGTGAAGTGTCTGTTCATTTCCTTAGCCCATTTGTTGATTGGATTATTTGTATTCTTGGTGTAGGGTTTTTTGAGTTCTTTATAGATTCTGGAAATTAGCGCTCTATCTGAAGTATGAGTGGCAAAGATATTCTCCCACTCCATAGGCTCTCTCTTCACATTACTGATAGTTTCCTTTGCTGAGAGAAAGCTTTTTAGTTTGAGTCTATCCCAGTTATTGATTCTTGCTTTTATTTCTTGTGCTATGGGAGTCCTGTTAAGGAAGTCTGATTCTAAGCCAACAAGTTGAAGATTTGGACCTACTTTTTCTTCTATAAGATGCAGGGTCTCTGGTCTGATTCCAAGGTCCTTGATCCACTTTGAGTTGAGTTTTGTGCAGGGTGAGAGATAGGGGTTTAATTTCATTCTGTTGCATATGATTTTCCAGTTTTTCCACTCTTATCTTGAATAAAATATTATGTGTCATTAATTTGTTAACAAACTGTTCTTTATCATCTCCACTTCTTGCAATTAAAGTCTATGAATCTGATGTAGTTGAAATCAGAGAGTGCATTCTGTACAGGAATTTTCCAGGAAATTCAATGTGATGTATAGCACCTATCATAAGCAGAGCTATCTGAGATCTTCAAAACAGTTTAGAGCTATGTCATCCTTTCACTTGGCTTCCACTTCAAAACTCCATCCTTATATTAAGCTAAATAAAAAGAAGCAAGTGCAAACAACTATGTGAAATTATCTTACTCTAAACAAATCTTAATGGTTTTAGATCACATGATTGATCCTACTGTAGAATCATATAAGCAGAAGTTTTGCACAACAACTTCAGAGATGCCTGTACTTTGCAGTACTTTCCTCAAAACTTCCTAAGACCCTTCTTGTGCATATGGCCATTGCAGGTAGCTGTAATCTGAGAAGGACATCCTTCTTTGAATTGGAGCTCTTTGGGCCTCATTGTCATTTTAACCATTTGGGCTCACTATGACCTTTGACTCAATCTATGAGTTCAACTCCAGGGATTGCATTTAGAGGATCTTCTCAGGACTACAAAACCAGATTCTGAACCCTAGTAGGCAGCTGTCAAGGATATAGTTTCTACTTAATGCCACTGTATCTGTTGTTACTATTGTTCTTTTGTAAGATTATTTGAAACTCAACACCCCAAAATGTGGCAAGTAGGGGAACTCCTCAGCATTTATACCTAGATAAGTGTCTTGTAAAATAAAGGGGGAGAAAAAGAAAAAGAAACAGAAATTGTCTTGGGCCCCATACAGTTGTGTGGTAATCCCGAGTATATGTTGATCTTCAGCAATTTCTGTTGAAATTTATTCTCCACTGTATTATTCAGTAAATTTAAATGCATTTCCAAAGGGCAAACTTTCAACAAAGTAGTACAAAGAACTTAGATCATGAACAAATATGCTTCCTTCACCCTAACATTAGAATCACAAGTCCCATCATGCTTCTTTTTAGCTTAAATTGTTAGAAGTCTCAGCAGATTTAATGCTCAAGAGATTGATCTTCTATAACTATATTCAAATACTCTTTGAGACATTGTTTTCCAGTTTTGTCTTTGAATTTATTTATTCATTTTAAACTCTCCTCAAGAGAGTTAATCTGTTTCTTTTGTTTGTTTGGTTGGGTTTTTTGGGTACTGGGGATTGAATACAGGTGCACTTAACAACTGAGCCACATCCCCAGCCCTACTTTATATCTTATTTAGAGACAGAGTCTCTCTTACTGCCTTGCTTTTGCTGAGGTTGACTTTGAACTCACGAACCTCCTACCTCAGCCTTCTGAGATACTGATTACAGGTGTGAGTCATCATGCCCAGTCAATGAGTTAATCTGTTTTTATTAAAGCTCATGACAAAATCATTTAGAAAAATTAAAAGAAAACTCATAAAATCAAAGTAAAGTAAAATATTTATTTTTCAGGAAAAATGACTTTTTGATAATGTGGATCAGTTTAATCTATTCTAGACATGAGTGAAGAAAGAAAAAGGAACAAAAAAACAAGTGTGTTGAAACTAATTTTTTTAAAAAATCATAAGCTCAAAATATGATTTTAAAATTATATGCTAATTTCCATATCAAATTATAAGAAGTTCAAATCAAAGAGGTTTTGAGAGCCACAACCCAGATGGTATTTCAAGTTTTAAGGAAAAAGGGAAATAATTCATCAAGAACATAAATATCAATTTAAAATATTATGTCTGGAGATTTTTTTTCTGTCTCTGGTGAGCAGACTGGCTGCAAATCATAATGTGTTTATGCTTTTCATGACACCTACATATTGTAACTTAAATTAATATATATATGAAATACATTGTTTTCATTAAAATAATCAGGGAGAATTGAAGTAAAGATGGATTAAATAATATTCCAAACCTTATCTAGGCCATTGAGTCAGGAAGAGAAACCAGTTCTCTTGGATTAAAATTCCAGTGGTCTTGTCATTGGTTTGTTCAGCTCCTGTGTAAAAACATCCATACACAATACACAATTCTTATTTCACCTTCCTATCAAGTGATTGTCAAATGAAACACGCCATTACCTTTCCCATATATTGAAGCTTGGAGCCCATGTCTGCCTTCAGCACAAAAAAATGATTCCATTTCCAGTCATTTTTTTTAATTTATTTTTATTGTAAACAAATGGGTTACATGTTGTTTCTGTTTGTACATGGAGTAACAGCATACCATTTGCATAATCACACATTTACATAGGGTAATGATGTTTGATTCATTCCATTATTTTTTCCTTCCCCCCACCCCTCCCACCTCTCTTTTCCCTCTATACAGTCCCTCCTTCCTTCATTCTTGCCCCCCTCCCACCCCCCATTATTTTTCATCATTCACTTATCAGTGAGATCATTCGTCTTTTGGATTTTTGAGATGGGCTTATCTCACTTAGCATGATATTCTCCAATTTCATCCATTTGCCTGCCAGTGCCATAATTTTATTTTTCTTTATAGCTGAGTAATATTCCATTGTGTATATATACCACAGTTTCTTTATCCATTCATCAATTGAAGAAGATCTAGGTTGGTTCAACGGTCCATTTCCAGCCATTTTTATCTAATTTTAAATGTGATCATCACTCTGGCAAATGGATAACATTTTCTCTTGGTTTTATGCCTAAAGTCTGTTGTGGCTGTGGTCAAAGTGGTGTTAGGAGACCTCCATCAAACAGAATCCAGAGAAGCAGGGAATAAACATTTCCTTGTAAGCACTGACAAAGATTTTACTGTATAGAGAAATAAGTGTCGGTGGTCTTTACCACTTAGCTTTCTGATTTATTGAAGACATGATAATCCAGGCATTAATTCTTTTGAGGTTTCTGCTTTATTGTATTCTACCTAAAGGGACTTATGAAACAGAACAACAAATATACATTAAATTAATAAGACTTCATAATGACATTCATCAGAGCTATCCTTGTATCTACCAACATTTAAAGAAAAAAAGGAAAAACTTAAAAGTACTATCTTAGGAAATATTCAGTGCTGTTCAACCTGTTTTATTTGAATAAATTACTTGTTTTTTTTTCAGAATAAAAAGTTATTAATTGAAATAGAACAAGATGGATTATTTCAAATAATATATTTAAATTGAATTATTTTAAGTAAAGACCACAGATAACTATTTAAAAGTGAATGATTAGAATAGGATTTTGTAACTTGAGCACTATTGACATTTGGGAGTGGATCATCCTTTGTTTCTTGGACTCTCATTTTACAATTTAAAAGTTTTAGCAGCACCTATTTATCTACTTAAAGATGATAGCATAACTTATCTTATTCCCATTTATGACAACCAAAAGTATCTATAAACATAATCATCAAAAAAGTTTCCTGAGGGAAGCAAAATAGGTCAAGATTAAGAACCAAAGATTTGAAGAAGGAAAAAAAAAACACTTCTTTTAAAGCATAAAGTTTCATGAAGTTAGAGAATTGAAAGGAATGAAGATAAATACAAATTGTAAAAGTAAATGAAACGATCTTACCAAAGTGCAAGTGATTGATAAGATTCATATTGTTATAATACTTTCTAAACTTTAAGTAAAAAAACATGCTTCACCAGGCTCAGTGTTCTAGAAACACTGAATTTGTGGAAGCAATTGTGTAGGTAGGGTGCAGTGCAGAGTAAATGTGGGCAACATCTATTCTGCATTGAAATATAATGAGATTGACCTTTTCTTTATAAGCATTTTTTGTGTTCACCTAATATGCAGTGACAATTGTAAGCATTAGTTTAATGAAAATAGACATAGTCCTTGCCTCTCTAAAATCAGAAACAGAAAACAACCAGTCAAATAATTAAGTAAGACCAACTTATGCCAATAATAAGAAAGAAGCAATCCACATACACTGAGGATTAAACTTAGATGGGTAAGTTTCATTGTCACTTCCCTAGGACACAATTTCGCTGAGAGCTACAGGAATGGAAACATTCCCATATTTTATGAGCAGATACATGGAAAATGGGATCTTTGCCAGAGAGGATTTATAGCAGTAGGGGCACAATTCCCAGACCCTATGAAGTTTTCAAGGGCTAAAAATGTTGGAGGCCAGAAAATATATATAATGCTTCTAATACAAGAGAACTGAAACCAAAGTCAATAATGGATTAATGTCTATAAAGCATGGAATATTTTTGCCACCCAATCAGGTGCAATTCAGACGGAGGCTTATTCAATCATATAATAAAGATATATAAATCATTTTTCACAAATATTCTCGTTTAAACATTTAATGTGGGAGCAATTCACCACACTTGAGATAAGATGTGCAGTGGGCAGTATCCAAAAGTTATGCTCTGAAAGTGTTCTATAAGGACACTCCTAAAAGGAAAAGCACAAAAGTTTTGATATTTTCTCTAGTACCCAAAGATGTATGACTGGTTGGTAATGAAAAAAACATAAATATTATATATTTTATTACATCTTGTAATTGTGGTAAAATAATTTTCATATAATGTTAAGTTACACCTACATTGTCCAATATGGAAGCCACCAGTTGCACATGGCTATTTAGTAGAAATTTTGCAATAAGTGATTAAAATGTGCTCTGCTTTTAAATTATACTCTGAATTTCAGAAATAGTATGAAAAATAATGAACAATATCTCATTATTAAGTAGTATATTTATTACTTGCTAACATGATAACATTTTGGATCAGAATAACTAAATATATACTAAAATTAATTTTACCTACTTATTTTTTATTGTATGTAACAGAAAATTAAACCTACACAGGCAAATAACATTTAAGCTGTTTTATACCACTGTAATCCTGTTGAATACCACTGGTTTGCATAATAGTGTTTACAATCATAAACTGCAACTAAATGTTTTTCTTAAACTTTCAATTCAAATACCTAGCATGAAATATGTTTGTGGGAATAATATATTAGAAGGTTAGAGAAGAGTTGATTCTATTTTGAATGAGCACAGTAGGCATATTTTCTGTTTTGAAGGTAAAATTGCTAAAATTAACTTCCAAAATGTATTATTGTCTTGAACTTTTTATTTGTTGTGTTACTTTGCACAACCAACTCAATTCTAGTCCCATCAAAGTGGGGAGATAAATATGAGGAGGAATGCTAGAATTCTAACTTCTCATTCTATTTTATGTATTTAGATTGTATTTCTGCCTTCCTACTTCCATGAAATCTTACTCCTCTGTTTTATTGAAATGGGAGGTATTGAAATGCATATTTTAGAAAACACTCACGTCTAATGACAATACTCTAAACGAATGTTTTCTGTTGTATATGTTTTTTTTTATTTTGAACACTGGGTTATATTCATCCTCATTACCATTAGATGTGAAAAGTGTCTAAAAGCTGAGTTTTAATCCCCTATGGAAAAATAAATGAGAATTTCTAATCTGTTATTCCCCTTCTCTGAAGTACTAGAACATGGTTCTCTGGTATAAAATAATTATTTCACAAATGATTGATAAGTTGTATGAACACTGTAACTATAACATGGAAAACTTATTTCACAAGTCAAGTCCCCTAATATTCAAAATTGACATCACCAAAAAATGGCAACTAAATGGAAAATATGGGAATAAGGCTTAAGATAACTGGAGCCCTAAGGAAAATCAGTGTCAGACATGATGCCCATTTCCCTCCAGCCCTCATTCTGTTCATTCTTTTGACTGCCAATGGGAATATTCTATGATAACGTGCTTTGTTTCTTCATGTTTTTGTGCATATCCCTCTTTCTCTTTGGCTAAGTAGTCTGAATATTACTTATATTCATGGTATTAAATCTTTGTGTTTTCTCTTTCACTAGTATATTTCTATTTGTTCCATGTTTCTTCTGACCAAATATTTGGTACTAATAAAAACACAAGTATTATATTTCATTATATCTTTTAATTATGGAAAAAACTTTGGATTAGACCTACATTTTTCAATATGGTAGCCACCAGTTACACACAATGATTTACAGGGGTGTTTAATTATCTAAGCAGGGGATGTGGAGTTGTGAAATATCTACTGACAGTGACATTTCTCTTTAAGTGTGTCTCTAAAATTGAGATGTAAAGGCTGTGGTTTTATTTAATTTTGTATATATTTGCTTTTAGAAAAATCCTGATAAGAGTCCTACTTCATACACATTACAATAAAAAGGCTTGCTTTTCAAGGAGGATTTATTAAGCTGCCAAAAATGTTAATTATGGATAACATTCTAAGACCTGCATATCGTACAACTTTAGTAGTGATTATGCTTGTGGTATATTTTAAATTGATATTATATGAAATCTCAAGAGCACTTTTCAAAGATTAAAGAAAAGAATTTTTATCATTTTCCTGTCACTTCTGGTGATAAATTGTCTTTTAGTTTGAAATAGCAATTGAAAGTAATGCACTATTCAAATGATATAAGGTTTTAATCTTTTCTTAGAAAAAAATAATCAGTGTCAACATAAATTATGTCATTCCCAAATTATTAAAATACCAACAAACTTTATATTTTATCTCATGCTAGTCTTTACCTTGAAAACATAATCTTAAAATGTGATTCAACTTTACAAATTAATTTTCTTGGTTCCCATTGTATTAAGTTCATTATAATCAATAAATACTTCAAGGGTCCCAGCAACTCAAACAGTATAAGAATATAACTCCTGCAAAAATTATCTGAAAGTTTTAACAGGCATCAGCATGCACTTTTTGACTTGTGTTCTTGAAATTCTTTGGATAAGAGCAATGTTCTCATCACAGCTCTCTGGATCCTGGTTAAACACATGTTAGAAGGATGCTCTCTCCTCTCTGTCAGGTAGCAAAAATTTTCCTGTGGCTCCTCATGTTTTGTGAACTGGCCACTGAGTAGTAGAGGTAGTTAGTCTACCTCTGTTGTCACCTATGAGAGAGATAAGAATGAAGGTCATTCTTGCTCAGTGATCTTAGTTTATGAAGTCCATTATTCCCTGGGTCTCCAACTTGTCCAGATCCTACTTCTTAATTCAGGATTGTTTAGGAAGCCAACAATACAATTAATTTCATCAGAAATAAAAATATCTGTTACTCGTATCTATCTCCTATACTCCAAGAAAAATACATTGCAAGAAAAAAATAAAGAAAGAAACTGAACGTGGGTCATCTTCCCAGTTCTTAATGACAGGGACAGAATCTCTTTTAATGAAGAGAAGCCTGAGCATCACACTTACTTTTGTGGGTTGATATTAACTGCAGTCTAAACCCTTTGATATTATATTCTGAAAATAGTACTTTATAGCTGCAGTCTTTCTCCCAAAGATCCAGAATCACAACTAATCATGAGAAAAATCATTGGACAAATGTCAATTGAGGGGCATTTTAAAAAATACCTAACTAGCACTTCTTAAAATGGTGAATGTCATCAATAACAAGGAAAACCTGAGAAACTGTTGCAGCCAAGTAGAGCCTATGATCTCACAACTGAATTCTTTCATTTGGAGGAGATCCTTGAATAGAAGAAAGGCTTTAGATAAAAACCAAAATCATGGACTTCAGTCATAATATTGGGTCAATAGTGGTTATTTATCTGTATAAAATATGCCAGAGGGATGTCAGATACTAGTAATGAGGGAAACTGGATGCCAGATATATGGGGGCTCTGAACTATCTTTTTCAATATATTTGTAAATATAACATGTTCAAAACTAAAGTTTGCTTTTTGAAAAAATTAAAACTGATAGTAACATATAAGACCCAGAAGTTAACAAATCTAACAGAAAGACAAAGAAAACTTCTAGAGAAATTGTAGGAAGTCACATTAGGAAGAGAACTATGGTGTAGTGAAGGGATAAGAAGTATCAGTCCAGATTGGAGAATCCAAGAGTTATACATGAAAGAATGGAAAATAATGGGTCAAAATGAAAACATTACATGGGACTTTTAAATACTGAAGTAGAAATGTACACTTTCTTTAATGATTTCCTGAGGAAATAGTGATTGTACATAGAAAAGTAAGCAAACCAAAAAAGGCAATAATTTAGTTCTTGAAAAAATATATATACATATATATATATGAAATGAAATTCAGTTCTATGATTATGTTGCATGATTTTATTCAAGGAAATAGAATTTTTTAGCATCATGAGTATGCATGACTTAGTATAAAAACTTATACTAATATTTACTAGAATGACAACTTCAATTGACAACTAAATCATAAGAAATTAAAACCTTTTATTCATAATTTGAGATATTATGGCCAACTAAATGAGACATATTAAGATATTTCAAAATATTTGCTGATAAGTAGATGAAAGCTCATCACTGAGGGACCTGATTAAAAACAAAACAAAATAAAATGGTACAATCTACATTCTGCCAAACTCTGAGGGAATATACAAGAAGTACTGAGACAAAAAAGGAAAATAAAACATGACTCCTATTAAGAGAATATGTTCATAATGTATGGAAATTCTCAATATTGAGAGTAATTCCAGGGCAAAAAGCTATGTAATTTTTAATTTCAATGCTGCTGCACAATGCCTGGAAGAAATAAAAGTATGGTCAAAATAGACTTTTTAAATTGTATTCATATTTTCTATTAACAATGCTCCAGAAGGAATAGAGTGAAGAACATTAACAAGAAGTCAGACACTATGGTCTGATGGAGAATAACTCAGAAATTCAGCTCATAGTAAACTTGTACTAAATCTCTGCAATACAAAAGTGTGAAGATAATCAGAAGAATCTTCAGTTTCATTATACTTCTGGGTGGCCTTCCTGAATCCTCAATCTTATGAAACTAATCACGTCTGAAGGAAAATAAATAATTAACACATTCTAAATGTGAAATGCAGTACTTCCTGCAATACTTCTGGGATGGCAGAGTAAGGAGCTCAGCAGATTTACAATACAATCAAATTTATGGGGAAATTATTTAATAACAATCATTTACATTCTGTAAAAATGTCTTCAGTGTGTATGGCAAATAAAGAAACATTAATTAATGGAAATTACTAAATCTTGTCAGCTTTGTAGGGTTGCTACAAGGAGTAAATAAGAGCAAATATCTAGAACACCATGGCAACAGTAGATTGTGGCTGGGAGTCAGTTGGATGTAAACTTTCGCTTTGACACCTGTGCACTCTGCACCTTCGATTCTGGCCCAGAGCTCTTAGCATGCTCCAAGACTGACTCTGTTACAGAAAGTCTTTATGGTCAGTGCCATGTCCCCTGGGCAGTCTATCTTCAACCACTTGATATGAGAAGCAAATTCCACCCAGGCTGGGACACTCTGCAGGTCCAGTGGCTCCTCGTACCACTAGGTGCTAAGTCCTAGCAGCTTAGAACCTACTCCACCACTCCAGCTTCCTTCCCTCTCCCACACATGTTCCTTTCAAGGAAACTCCCCCAAAATTGCCTTGCATGCTAAACTGTACCTGAGTCTTCTTCTCCCATGAGGCCTTCTCTGGAGATGGGAATAACTCTTCCACCCAACTTGGATCCTCCTTGGATAAGTAGGAAATGCCATTGCTGTTATTCACCTGTGTTTTTTGTCAGGTTTCCTTCCTTTCTCACTGAATATAAGAATGAATTTTCCTTGCATTGAGCTTGCTGCATAGAGCCAGGCCCTTTTCCTGGATTCCAAGGACCACAGTGCAGGATCAATACTAAAGTTTTTCAGTGTGAGTCAGCCCTCCCCTTGACTTTGCCAAACACAGACACAGAAATGTTCAGAAAGCCACATCAAACATCTATCAACAGACTGTTCCCTGTCATCTCCCCAACTGCTTATCCTGTGGGTTCACACACTAAATGGAGAAGGATGAGATGGTCCTACCCAGGGGAGCCACAGATGACCTTAGCAGAACAGAGAGATGCAACATCACCAGTAGTCTGGTAGAAAAGGACTTCAATATCACAAGGTTAAAAGAAATAGTCTGTTATCTCCAAAATTTAGCAAGAGAGAATTATTAAAGGAGGGTTTTCAGGAGATACAGAAAAGAGAAAAAAAATTCCGCAAATCACCTCTGTGGTGGGATTTTCTAATGTTTGTGCTGATGGCCACCACTATAGCCTGACAACATTTTTGGCCACAAAATTTTCTTCAATGAGGAATTCTTCACAATACAAATAACTTTATTCCTTATATGTGTCTTTGTTTAAAATGTATTTGGGAACTTATTGTTAGACAGCCTTACTCTAAATTCCAGAACTGTGACTGGGATCAGAATGCAAAGAACCTTCATCCTCATGGGATTACATTTTATGAAAAGACACAGGCAGTAGAAAATGAGAAGAGAACATAATTTCAGAAAGTATCATAAAGTTAAAACTGCATAATACAACAGAAGACACTTGGTAAATTGGACTAAAGTAGATAGGATTTTCAGAAAAAAAAATGCTATCTGCTGCACTTTACTTATTAAGCAGATTATTTTCTAATTTTATGTTGATTCTTGGGTCAAGTTTATTGTATACTTTGGTATTCTTTTATGACTTTGGCAGCTCATTTGAATTTCCACATTTACAATATTATTTACATTATAATTTTCCTATTTTAATGTCTGTAGCACATGTGGTGATGTCTTATTTCCAATATAGGAATTTGCACTTCATACATTTTTGTATGTCCTTATTAATCTTTTTAGACTTGACTCAATTTTATTAATCTATCAATGAAATATGTCTCAAATGTAGTGACTTTTATATTGCATATTTTAATTCTCTTTCACAAATTTCTGACCTTTTCATTTTCTTCCTACATCTTTTAATTTCAAAAAATTATTTCCTGTAATTTTCTGCTTTTTGAAAATGACATCATAAGATGGATATTTAGTTTATTCCTTATTCTACCTTCCTTTTTTCTGTTATATTTATTCCAAGCTGGAGCTCTATTCTTTGCATCCATCATGTCTCCATTCCTGTGCTAGTAGGAAGCAGAGGTTGAATAAAGAAGACAATGGGGGACTAGAGTTCCTAGTTTCTCCTCAGGGACTTTCTGGCTTTTGAATTCCAGGTAATGAGATTATGCAAGATGGACAGCCCAGGAGTCACACACCTCCTTTATCCACATTTCCACAGCCTGGAAGAAAGTGTCCATGCTGAGGATTTTATTACTGCCCCTTAATTTGGCAGGTCCCCTCTCTGGGAAAGGGAAGAGGGGCATTTTCCTCCTTCCCTCAATCTATCCACTGCCCATCACTTCACCTACACTGATGTGCATACAAACAAGCTGACTGACTGCAGACACCCCTCACTGGTAGCCAGACTGATACACAGACCTAGATGTACACAATGATGTCAATTTCAGCTTCGGGCCAGTATGCAAGAAAGACAAGAGGTTATGAAATTATATGCTAAATTCCCTATGTTTGTGTGTTTTCAGAAGAAATATTTAATAATTTTCCCATCACTCTCAAATTTCTTTACTTGCTTCAGGACTTTAAATGGTGCTAGAGGTGAGGAAGAAAGCTTACCTGTTGTAGGTTCTCTTTGAATGAGGAACTGTGGTATTATTCTATTCCCCTCTAGAGGGACTTGTCCTCCTATCCTGATCCCTCAAGAAGACAGGGACCTAGTAGGGTCATGGGCAGGTGTTCATATATGACTCTTCCAGCCAGGATAAGGTTGCTGGACTATGACTTTCCAGAACATCAGGAGGGCAAAGAGGGCTTGGTCTGGAAAGACTGATTTTGGGAGCAGCCTCCACCTTCAGATTTTCCTGAGATAAGTGATACATGGCTGCTTTGATTTCAAGCAGGTCTGGGGATGCAATCTACAAAGACAGCGGCACAAAAGTTGAAGGGACTGTAATAACCAACATCAAAGAAAAGCATAGAACTAAGTTCAGAGCACATAAAAAGAAAAATGCACCTTTTCTTAGGAAAGAAAATGAATGAGAACATCAGAGGAATTGCATGCTGCCCTTTAAATTGTGTCCCTATGAGATGCCTAATATCTCAACAAATCATTGTTCTGTTTATTTCAAGCCAATATAAATTTGAAGGAAGAATCTGACCTACAGATGAGTGTACATGCTCACCTTTTCCCATAAAAGTTTCCAGAGGATCTACCCAAATGTAAAATCCCCTGCAGGACAACCACATGGTTAAGTATTAAATG
This sequence comes from Sciurus carolinensis, assembly GCF_902686445.1. Lineage (NCBI taxonomy): Eukaryota > Metazoa > Chordata > Mammalia > Rodentia > Sciuridae > Sciurus > Sciurus carolinensis. The sequence goes on from NW_025920155.1 coordinate 1,363,296, forward strand.
ACCTGTCTTGCACTCTTGAGTCCTTGAGTCCTCTGCACTTTGTCCACAGGCCTCCATGAATTCTCTAAGAAACCCAAGCATGAATCCCACTAAATGTCTTGCTCCTAATCAATCAACACCTCCCCTTCATGTTCTTATTTGTAAAATGGGGATAGATGCTGACTTCCCATTGTGTGGGACAAGGCTGAACTGTAACCCCACCCAGGGCATGAAGTACTTGGAAAACTATGAAGGTTCTAGAACTACCAGCAACTGCCACTATTTTTGTTGGAGTTATTTTTGTTGGGTTTGTCACTCTTCCTGTCACCAAGCGAGAGCCAGACTCTGTCCTGTCCTGTTGGTATTTCTTGGCAATGCTGTCTGTGACTATACTGGGAACACTTGTTCTGTGTATTGACACCCACTGCATGCATGATGTAGATGGTCCTAAAACTGTCATTCTTGGGGCTGGGTTTCTCCAGATCCATACTTTTCCCTAGCCCACCCTCAGCTACTCTTAATCATGGACACAGGCCTGCTCATAATTACCTCAGCTTTTCCACACTCCTGCCTCTGGTTAATTTCTTAGATGGGGCACTGGGAGCTTAGGGCCCAGATGAGAGAAAAGTCCAGGGACTGTCCACCCTTCCTCCCTCTCTGTCCTCCTGTGGCTCAGCATCCTCTGGGTCCTTTAGCTCAAGCTGGAGTTTCTATGACTTTGGAGGTTCCTGTGCACTGCTCTGGCTGTGTGCTTCTGGTGACTGCTCCCTACTCTTATCCTTCCAACTAGGGTGGGCTTTGGAGTTTGGTTAATTCTCTGCACTGACATTAGTCCTGGGAACAGTGCCATCTCCTGTTAACAACCCTACCCAGCCAATCTGTTCTAATACTGTCCTTATTAAACTTGGTCCCACTCAGATTGTACTGTGTGCTTCCTGTGAAGAACCCAAAGCAGGCACACATGAGAGCAATAATGACAACTGCAGCCAGCACTTGCTCAGTGACCCCTGTACACCAGGTCCTGCTCTGGGTACATTCACAGCTACTGGTCCACCTCACCCAGTGACCACATGAAATAGGGACAGTCACCATCCTTCCCATTTTGTAGATGAAGAAACAGAGGCATACCTAAGTCCCCTAACTCAGCTAGCACATGGCAGAGCAGGATCTGACCCTTTCTGGCTGGCCTGTGCCTCCCATTCACTTAATCTTCATACACTCCACCCCAAACGTAGGGTTCCAAGTTCTGAAATGAGGACAGCTGAGGCAATTTGCTTAGCAAAACATTGGCAGTGAGACTTATTACTCTCTTTGTTTTGAGTAGACACTGTTAATGGAGACAGCGTGCATTTGACAACACTAGCTGAGACCTTGGAGCCTACAGAGTGAGACTTTTAATTCATCTGCAGTGAATGCTCTCTGTATCACAACTCATGTGCACTGGTTAATGTGTGGTCACTGCAGAAGGGCGACATTCTCTGCCCTGGATGATTCAGAACTGGGTTTATTTAGATGCAAACCCCACACACTACAAAGCCTAATTTTCACATTAATAGGAACAACAAAAGACTTCATACCTGTATTTACATCCAAGCCTTCCCATAGTTTAGAATAAATGAAGGGGATAAAAGAAGTTGATATACATAGCACATTTACTTTTCCCAATGTACCTGAGGCTGCCTGCTTGCAAGGGAAAGACACCCAAAATGGAAATAGCCCCTGTCACCTGTTATGACTATTGCTCTATAAACGTAAATGACATACAGCATTGTGCAGTGTGTTAGATGGGGAGACACCTTTATTGGATTACATGCACACATCAATTTTAGGTGTAACATCAACTCATGTATTAAGGGGTTGTTCTGGGCAAGGAACCATTCAACATCATGTGTCCTAACTTGTTCTATCCTATAATAACCTGTCACATAAGTCCTACTTTCAGCCCCATTTTGCAGACAAGAAAACTGAGGCACACAGAGTTATTTATCATGACTCACCATGTCACTGGGAGAAGAACACAGGTTTGTGTGACTGACACCAAATACAGGCCCATATATCATACTGCCCCACTACAAAGGCCTCTGCTCCATGCTTTGGCCTGCTTGGTATTGCATTTGCCTGACACGACAACTTCTTGGTCACTGACTGGAGGCTGAATCATACTGTGGACCTCATGATGCTCAGCACAGAGGCCTGGCCTGAGTCATCATCCACCAAATCTCAGCATGCAGAGAACTGAGCAGGTGCAGAATGGCCTCTAAGTGTCAGGAAATGTTCAAGACTCCTGGGTTCTGAGCTCTGGTTGGTAAATCATCCAGGTGAGTCTCTGGGAGAATCATGGCCACCAGTAAAGTACTTCTCCTAGAGGCCAAGTCTCCTACTGGTGACCCCAATGCAGAGTTCTGACAGGGCACTGCTGAATCTACCAGGGCCTAAGACATGGCCAACAGGAGCCATGGATATATTGCCCAGCAGCAATGCTTTTCTATTCTCCAGGGCCTGCCTCCTGGGTCTCTGAAGGTCTCAAGGAGGATGGTTTGCAGGTTACTCCAGTGACTCTCATGTCTTGCTTTTGTGAATAAACTGTAGTAACATAAACTACCCTGATGGATACCAGATCTAACTTGTTCCTGTTTTAACAATTATTCTTTCCTGATGAAGCTGAGGATGAGACATGTGGGAGGATGCCAGTGACTACTGAGTGCTTGCTAGGTGCCCATCACCACTGGCAGCAATTTGAGTTGTTTCTTATTTAATCATATCACAGCCACTAACCTAAGTATTACAAACCATTAAAAACACAGATGCTGCCAATGTTTGAGTCATATATTCCAAAGTCCATAGTGGAGTGCCATGGGGAGCTGGTGGAACCTTCAGGAAATCAGGTCATTGGGGCCATGACCTTGAAGTGATCTTGGGACCCTGGTTCTTCCTCTTTCTCTCTGATCCCCAGCCCCCATGAGACAACAGGCCTCCTCTGCCAAGCATTCCCACCATGAAGAACTTACTGTAAAAGTAAACCTTCTTCCATACTAAATTGATTAGTTATGTTATCAGAATGCTAATGACAGATTTTAACATATACAAACATATGTTAAACATAAGAAACATATATTTCTCAAAGGAAATTCATTCTGAGTTATTTTCAGTTATTTTGTCTGAGAAATAACCTGCCAGTGCACACCGTTTCATCTAATTAGAAAGATAACAATGAATCCAAAAAACAGCTACACTTTCATTCTGGATAGACACCAAGAATCTTGACTCTGCCATGATTAGCTGCTCTCTCAATATTTTAAACCTATAACATGAGGATACAGTGCTCTTGCAGTGATTTTGAGAAGACTGGAAATATTGTGGTCTAATGACAACACCAAAATAATAACAATATTAGTACACATGTTAACAAAATATATTCAATAAATTACCTTTGTTCAGATTAAGGACTTCTGTACTGCCCCTGCACATAGGAGTAAATGATACATGGTTGATATTTCAAATATTATCAAATCTGATATTTAATTGAATTCTTTTTTTTTCTCCAATCCTGGGCCCTACACGTTTGGCAAGCTCTTTGCCACTGACCCACACCCAAGTCCACCCCAGTCCAAAATTTGGTATTTTAAAAATTGTTCCATTAATTTCTTTCTCAGAATTTACTTATTTAATTGTTAAACTAAATTAAATATTAATCATTTAATTATTTTGTTAAATTCCCTCCTAAAAATCCCTTTATCTCCTGTCTTTATCAGTGCCAAGACCTAATCCTGTCACTCTCAAGGGTGGAAGGTGGGTGTGGGATGCACACAGGCTCACACGGGTACAGGACATTCACAGGAAGAGGACTGTCCATCTGATTTGCCATCAGACACATGGTTTCATCAAAAACTCATTAATAGTGCCAGGGAGGCTCCAACACATTCCACTTGTTTTCTTGGGTTATTACAAAGAGGAAGTTCACCAAGGTTGCAATTTGCATGTTTTTCAGTTCACAATTAATTCCTGTCCCAACATCGTATGTGACCCCAATCCTTCCAGAATACTGTGTGTCTTATTATCTGTGTCCCTCAAACACAAGGTTGCTTATGTGCTTTGCCTAAGGGCTTAAGGGCAATTGAGTCCTCCCTGCATTCCCTACGAAGTAACCACCATTCTTCATTCCTGCTTTCATCTCTCTGAAGCTGAAAAGGAAGTTTAACAACTAAGAGCAACTGTCTTTGATGAGCTCATTGGTAAGGGATCCACAGCCTTTTCTTCTTGGGACTTTGTTAGGAAGCACACATCCAATGTCTTCTGATCAATCTTTCTAATGGTTTCATTGATTTCTTTGCTTTGTTAGAGTTCCTCTTGATTTTATTGATCTTCTCAATTGCTCCTTTGATTTCCTTTTAACTAATTTCTTTATTTTTAACAATTTTCTTCTTTCTGCTTGAGGTCTTTATTTTCTTCTAACTTTTTAAAATTGCATCTTTTTTCTATAGCATGTCTATGATGATATTTTCCTCTGCATACATCTTCTATGACCTAAATTTAACTTGTTTTCATTGTTTCTTCATGGAAATAGAATGCAAACTGGAAACTGTCAGGGCCTCCATGAATGCAGTGTGTTTCTTTCTTTAATTCATGAATTCCAAATATAAGAAGCTGTAGTTCCAGTTCCCAATTTAATGTTCTCTGAAAAACAGTACTTTGTTTCATATTGATTTATCAGTTTTGAACTTTAAATGATGTTGCTTTATGTTTAGAAGGAAGTTATATTCTTTCATTGAAAGATACGGGGCTCTAGTAAGTCCTTTAAACTTGTTCAAACATTGTTTATTCTTATTCATTTTCATCTGTTTAGTGTTCAGCTTCCAAGCAAGATGGTAAATCTCCCTACACTTACAAATGATTTGCCAAATTAACCTAATAATTTTGACATTTGAATTACATGTTTAAATTATGTGCTTAGGTACATGCAATTTCAGATTTATCATATATTTCTTGTAGGTGGTTCCTTAAATCATTATCTATTTTCTTTATATCATTTTCTTTTGCCCGAACACCATTTCCTCTCATGTTTACTTAAAAATCCACCAGGGTTTGTTGTGGTTTGATCTGCTCATGCACTGAAACCTTGGACACTAGTGCAACAGTGTTCAGAAGTGGAGTCTTCGTGCTGTGATTAGATCATGAGGGATATGACCTCATCTGTGGGTTAATTTGTTGAGGGATTCATAACTGTTGGCATTATTGGGAAGTGGTGGAAACTCTAGTTAGAAGAAGCAGGTCACTGGAGACATGGCCTAGAAGGTTTTTTCTTGTTCCCAGCTGTTCTTCTATCTCTCTCCTTCCTGTCTGCTATAAGTTGACAGTTCTTTTACCACCACGACCTTCTTCCATAATGTTCTGCCTCATCCTGGGCCCAGAGCAATGGAGCCAGACAATCAAGGACTGAAATTTCTGAACTATTTATGAGCCAAATAAATCTTTCCACCTTTAGGTTGTTTTTCTCAGGTATTTTGTCACAGTGATTAAAAATTGTCTAACACAGTATGGCTGTTATTGAGTATAATCGTCTCTTTCTTTCCCTGCCTATTTCATTATACTTTTAAATGACCCTTGAATGATGCTTGATTTTGTTCAAATTTATATATTAGGGCTCTGAAGCAAAATTTCAAGTTCATATGTATCTAAACACATAATCTGAGGATATATATAATGCCCAAATTGCCAGAATTAATTATTATTACTTCCTGGAATTTAGGCCTCACTTGATTTTTAAAACCCTCTTATTTGCTATTATATTAATGCTTTTACTGTTTTATGTTTTTAAATCTTACTGAAATCTATTTCCCATAAGCTATTTCTACATGTGGATTTTAGAAAATTCTCTTTAGTGTTTGATGTAAGCTTTTGAATGTGAAGATGCTTTACTGTCATCAACTTCAGAAGATGCTTACATTTGGCTCCTCAAATGTTGCCTCTATATTTTTAAAAATTTCTCCCAAAAACTTGCTTATTTTTTTCTCAATGTGTCCTAATTTCTGTTGAAATTTTTCAGTGCTTTGCCTCTCTGTGTTGTGTTCTGTGCAGTTTCCTCAGATATATGTTCCAGTATATTAACTATGTGTTCCCTGAAGTGCTTCCTCTTCAGAGGGAAAAATACATCTTTATCTACCTTCCTGTATATACACATCTGTATGCCCCTTTCTCTACATCTACACCCACACCTGCATCTATCTACATATTTACATACACACACATACACATACATACTGCATACATACAAATGGAATTAAGTGCATTTAAAATAATTGTCATTTCAAACAATATTTTTAAAAGTAGTACTGATCAAGGGTTAATTCCCAGGCTCTGGAGTCAGACTGGCTGAGCCATTCCATAAATGTAATAGTATTCATAGAATTACTAAATTTTCCTAAGGGCCAATTATGTGCAAGACATATAATGTGCATATGCACAAACTGACTTTCCCCTCAAAATAACTCTGAGAACAACATTCCCATTGTAGCTATTGTACAGAGGAGAAAGCTGAAACACAAAGGGAGTGCAACTTGACTGGCTCACCTCGGTGGTGAGTGGCAGAGTTGCAGTTTGAGCCCCACTCAACAGGGATTCTGGTGTGTCAAGGAGGTGTTCCCCATAAATAGGAAAAACAGGTGCACTGATGTCCAATGGCAGTTCTGCAAATGGGTTATGGGAGGGGGATGAATAGAAAGATGAATGAGAAGTCTCAGAAAGCCCTTCCTGCCTCAAATCCTCTCTGGGGAAGCACAAATCATGGGCCTTTGCAGAGGGCTGAAGGATGCTGATACTAATAATTCTGTTGTTAGTCCAAGGTTTTCTTCATTTGGATTTTGGTTCATGTGGTGTTTATCCCACGGGTACAAGCCAAATGAAAGAGAAATTTCAGTTAAGATAGAAAAAGAGAATAGCAAGGTAGGCCAATGAGTGATTTCTTCACTATACCCTTGAAGATTGGAGGTATGATAATTTGCTCTTAGAAGGTGCTTTGTCTGTCAGCCTAGTTTTCAAAAGCATTTTTGCCCCATCTACAGTGCTGCTTCACCTGCAAACTCAAGTATGCATGTCATTGCACTCATAAATAAGAATCCAAACACACACTTAAAGTAGCTTGGAAACAAGGAAGAGTATTCATGAACCCCAAAAGACAACAATAAACAAAATTCACATCTGTCATACACTTGCTCAAGAAGAACAAAGAGTACAAGAGTGCCAGTCACTCACATGGTGGGTGTCAAAGGGGTGACACATCTGTTTAACACCAGTCCATTGTGCCCTTTCTAAAATTCTGGTACTGTTGCAGGGTCTGAGGAGCAGAGGGGCATAGCCCCAGCCACACTGGGTCATCTCAGGTGGGACTCTTCAGAAAGGTCTTTGCAAAGTGGCACTTACCAGAGTGGCTGGTGTCTGGCTGGCAGAGTGTTTTCCTTCTACTTGAATTTGTCACTGTGTTAGTCTTCTTTGCTGTGACAATGCATTACCAGAAGCTTGGTTGAAAAACAACACACTTTGCTTATCCTAGGGATCTGGATGTCACAGGTCTAAGCTGGATCTCACTATGCAAGTTGTTCTCAGGCCTCTTCTGCTGAGGCTGCAGGAGGGGTCATCTCCTTCAGCTTCTGGAGCTGTCAGCCTTCATGGTTCATGCTCACATTCTTCCTTGCCTTCCATCCTCCCATGCCCTTTGATGACTCTACTCCTCCTGTCTGCTTTTAACAAGGACCATGGGGGTGTCCCTGGGCTCACCCAGACAATGCAGAACAGTCTCCTGTTTCTCCATCAAGTTACCCCGAATCATGGCTGCTAAGTCCCTTGGCCACGTTAGGTAGCATGGATTCCAAGTCTCGGGATATGGGCAGCTTTGGAGACCAATTTTCTCCTTGTAACATTGATCAATATTTTAATGGCAGCACACTAAACAGTTCTTTGATACTCCTGATTAAGGCATGCACTTTATTTAATAATAAATGTACTGACATTTGTTCATAACCTGTGAACAATGTATGAAACTAAGACCTCACTATCAGAGATCATGTGTCCCTTACTGGTCTATGTGGGAGATCTATACTATCTTTGAAGGAATCTAACAAATTTAAAACTGTTCTAAAATGACATTGAAATGAAAGTTTCTGCTCCTGTTGATAACACAGAGAATCCATCGATGATGGAGCATTCTGTCAGGGAAGCAGCTGGGTGATGAGATTCATTCTGATCTCTTTGTGGGTGCACACCTTTGTGTTACACAGAATTCCCAATGTAATTCACTTTGTCAGTTTGATGCACTTCCCTAGTGGCTTCTAGAGGATGAGGTCACAATTCTTGAAAGACACATGATTGCTTGAGGAAGTGGACAGGTTCTGGGAATTCCAGCAGGGGATGCTGCCTCTTCTTGGGAGAAGCCAGAGTTCCTCGGTCTTCATGCTTTTCAAATTGAGTGGAGCACAGCTCTATTAATAGAGAGTCATTGTTCTCCTTGTTGTCTATTTTTTCTGTCCAAGTACATGGCCAAGTGCTGCTTTGGTTCAGGAATTACTGCAAGAAGACCAGGAGAGTCACTCAGGTGTTATGAGTGTTGGGGGCAAGCTGTTGAGAAGCACATCTGTTTCTGAGGTACTGCTGTGATCATTGAAGTCAGGTGCCACAACTTGGCAGCGGTCAGCTATTTCAATGGTTCAAGGCAAATGTTTTCAGGTGTGAAATATTAGTTGACTTGACATTCAGCACATGATGTTGTTTTATGGAGTGATGCCCTTCTGTGAAGGCAAGAACTCATGACAGGCAGCCTGTCCCCTGCCTGCACTAAGCACATGCAAACACACTTATTACTAATGCATGGTCTCACCTTTAAAGTTGTTAAAGAGGAAGAGAACTACAACTTCTTGAATAGATATTGCAAGGACAGGGACACAAGATAAGGAGAAACTGATCTTTTTTAAAAATCTCAACTTAAGGCATAAATTATGGAACTGAAACAAAGTTGCTTCACTTTTTTAAAATCTTAATTCCAGTCAATAGTTTTTCTTAGTTAAGTTAGTCTTTTCTCCTCCACCTCCTCAATGAAAATTAAGATATAAGGCCAGAGAGTCCTAAGATATACCTTCATGAAATGATATGAGACCTCATAGGCTAGATATGAAAATCCTGCCTCAAAACAGTCAAGTACCACTAGCCACACAACTTCCATGTACTGGCACTCTGCCACATACTTGACAGTATGTTATTGCTTTTTCTCAACACAGATGAATAATAATGTCCGGAATTTATCTCCTGAAGCAGTCTGAAAACCACAGCCCTGGTGTCAAATACAGTCCCTTGCCTGCTTTTGTAAATAAAGTTTTATTGGAAACAACCATGCCCATTCATTTAGATATCACATATACATAGTTTTTTTTTTGTTTTTTTGTTTTGTTTTGTTAAAAAGAAAAAAATTTGCTAACTCTCTTTCTCTCTATGTGACCTGTAAACCTGGAAATATTTAAATACTGAATCTTTCTCAGAAGAGCTTGCTGACCCCTGATTTAGTACAATGTCTTATATAATACATAAAGATTTCAGATAATCCTAATGGTAGGCAACATGTATACTATTATTTAAGCAGTTTTCCAGAGAAGGAAATGAAGAATACAAGGAAAAAATTTGCACAAGATTAAAGAGCTTATAAATTGGAGAACCAGGGCCCTAATTCAGGTCTCTATAAATATGTTCTCATATTGTCTCTATAACACACAACTTGCCAATCATGTTCCCAGCAGTTCAAATTATTTTTCCAGGGCTGTGCCTTTCTATCAAATGCACATGCATAGACCTTCAAAAGAGATCTGATGTGCTGGCAAAACCAACTTTTACACATGTGGGCAGAGAGAATACACACATGTTCTATTGCTTGAGCACAATATAATCTTAAGGCCACTACTGTTATTACTTTTATCTGTATAACACTTGTCTTAATTTCTCATACCTATTCAATAAATAAACTTTAAGATAAACTTACTAATGCTAGTATATAATAAGGACCTCATGGCCTCCACTGAATTCCAATGAGTTACATACTATTTTAATTTCAGAAATATATCATGTTTTCCCATAAAAATTTAATTTGCACTGTAGCAGGATTTTTTCAACAGCATAAAGCTTCTGACAGTCCAGAAGTGTCATGAGCAAATTATGTAAGTTGTAGTGATTGAAAACAGGACTGGACTAAGTTTGGGGGATTTAAATTTATGCCCTTTTATTTCTTGGCTCTGTGATTTGGAAGAAAGTTAATTTCTCCATTCCTCAGTTTCCTCATCTGAAAATGGGCACAGTCATGCACTATTCATACAATTTCTAGACACTGTTAGAGATCTGTACCATCTGCTAATGTGTGAGGGAAGTCCAGGGGTACCCTTAAACATCCAGTATTCCACAACTCCTTTAACAGTTGCAGTTTTTAGCAGCCTCCTCTGGTGTCTGAACATCCTACTATGAACACTTCTTGATGTTGTACTGAAGATGCAGATAAACATGAGACCTTAAGTGTGCGGAGCTGTTTGCTCCCAGGTTTGGAATCCCCATGCCTATCTCTCATGCCTAAACTTCTGGCATCTGCCTTTACTGAGCATTATGACTTCATCTGCACATCTGCATGGCTTCATTTTATACTTTGCTGTTTCTGGTCCACTATGGGTTTGTAAAATGAATAACCAAAATCAATTTTTTTTAAAATTTGAGCTCTAGAGTTTACACTGTTTCTATTTCAAAAGTTTCCAAAAATTTTCTGGGTAACTGAGGGCCTGCATGTTTCCTACACTCATAATAGACACTTAGAACACCCCCAAACCTGAGCAGCTTGAACAGAACAATGGCACAGTTAGCCCCCAGTCTCCAGGAGGTGGGAAGCCCACACACTGTCATCTCATCATAGCAACCCACTCTAACTCCCCTAGGAGAATTTAGCCAAGATGTCCAAGACAACCATGGCTAATGATCTTCATTTCAGCCAGGGAGTTGAAGGTGGATTCTTCCTGGATGAACATATTCACTCCTGACACTCAAAGATTCACTTAACCACCTCACCACAAGTATGATCATTGCCAAATTACAGCACCTGTGGAGAACTGATTGAATCCATTGATTCAATTTTGGTGTGACTGAGTTATTGACATGGATGTGAATTAACTTATTTGCAGCCAGAGGCCAGTAACAGAATTGAGGTGAGATTATGTCTGGGTAACACTTTGTGTGAACAACAGAATGTCTAATTCAGAGAGCAGCTGCATGACAAGATGGTTTCATGGAGGCACTAAAGTTGGTGGGAGTTCCCTGCAGAGTTCACCTTGCCTGTCATCCTCAGGCCAGTGGACTCTCTCTATCAGGGCAACTGGTAACTGCAAAAATAAGTAAAAATATTTTACATAATTTTTTCCTATGAGTGACACATTTTGAAATTCTAGGACAAGAGTATGGTTTATGCTATTGAGTCTAAAACACCTGCCTCATTCCTTGGGCCAACAATCCATACGCTAAATACAACAAAAGAACAACCAGATCAGAACAAAATTAACTGGTCAAAAAAGATAGATACCATTATACCCCACTTATATGAGGGACCCAAACAGTCAAATTTGCAGACAGAAAGTGTTCTGGTGGTTCAGTAGGGTTGGAGAATTAGTTTGACATGAAGAGAGTTCTGGAGATTAGTTGTTCAACAATACATTGGAAACCCCTGAACTGTATGCTTACAAGCAGTTAAGATAGTAAACTTAATGTTAGGTGTAATTAACCAAATTATGAACATTAAAAATCCATACAGTGTAGTGTCTTAAAACAAACAAAACCAACCCAGTCAGCAAAAAAGAAATTGATTCCATTAACAGGACTAAACCACTGGAAGTTTTTAATAGAATTGTTTCATATAGGAAATTGGTGGACTTTCTAACCATGGTGAGGACTGGGCATCAAAGGAAGAAGGGCTGCAGGAGCCCCTGAACATTGTGCCTGCAGCATCCAAGTAGCTGGCTCTCAGGAGGAAGCCAGGATGTTGATGCTTCTGCACCTGCCACTGGAGATCAAAAGCTGTCCCTGCTTTTCACCTTTCAGATCTTGGCAAGTGACTCTCTTAGGAAGACCCTGACTGAAACTCTACTAGCAGGGGAGCCAAGACCATCCTAGATACGGTTTCAGAAACACAAAGGTATTGTTAATGGAAAAAAATATAAGAGAACAGGGAAGGGAAATAAAATGAGAGGCGAACAAACATCTCACTGAAGACATTACACTCTGAAAGTCATCCACACACAGTGAATGACCAGGCAAAATTCAGTTCTAGAAAACAGAACAGGCTAGGAAAGTGATAGGCATCTGTTTTAATGTGTATCAGAACAATCACTGGAAATGGTGATTTTTCTGATATAGCATTAATGATGCCTGGTCATATTTGATAGTGACTGGAAAAGGAATCTTCCACATACAGCACAGATTTGAATTCTGGAGCAGACAGGAAACAAGGCTTTATCCCCCAATTAAAGAAGCAGAAGGATAAGGAGAAAGATGGAGTAATCACCATTATATTTCTTTTAAAAACAGTTTTGCATTTTCATCTTCAGGTCTTGCTTTTGGAATCATACCTGCAGCTGGAACAGTGCCCACACAGAGCTAACAATCCCCAGCACTGGACTCAGACACTGGTGGGTACTCCATCCAGTCCTCTGTGAATCTGGAAGCCTCCAGACTAACTAGTGTGAGCACAGATTCAGGCAGCTTCTGGCATGCTGCTGACCTCACGTCAGCCTGCTCAATACTCACAGCTCCTCTGAAAATCCCTGGGTTCTCTGTACTCTGCTCTCTTCTTCCAGGTTTTGATATGTAGATCCTGGCTGTGCCAAGTTTATCTCTGTCCTCACAACTTGAGGGCCTTCCAGAACCTTCTTCCCTGCACCACACCTACAGTGTCCTGCCCTGACCCAAGCTGAAGGGCTTGGAGTTCATCAAGTTTGCATCCCACTGCTCAGGGGCCACTGTCCTTGTCTGGCTGATGTCCAGCACTTTCAAATCTTTGTTTCCCATTTTCTCCACATTATTTGTCTGTAGCTGGTTGACAGGTAAAACCAGCCCCTGTCACTCCGCATCAGTTGGACATGGAAATGCTCCCTACTCTTCAAGGTAAACTAATTGAATTGTTTTCAAACAAAATTCATCTTATACTTGAAAAGTGTACAAATAGTAGGTGTAGGACTCTAATTTTCACAAATCCAACATATCAATAACTACAAAACTAAGAAATAAGCCCCGAGCACCCTAGGTTGTCTCTTTTCAACCTTACAATGTAAAGACTTCACTAGAATCAACCAATCTACTGAATTTCAGTGGCCATCTAGATATAATTTTCTGTGTACAAAACACTTGTTTCAAAATTTTTCCATTTTCTATTGAATATCCTCTCCTTGTATACATTTCTAGGGGTTCTGTGACATACTTTTATTATTGGTGTTTTATTTATTTATTTATTTATTTTTGGAAAGCTCAAAAAAAATTTTTTTTACATGTTGTTTCTCTATTTGTACATGGAGTCAAGGCATACCATTTGTGTAATCATAAATTTACATAGGGTAATGTTGTTTGATTCATTCTGTTATATTTTTCCCTTCCCCCCACCCCTCCCACCCCTCCCACCACTCTTTTCCCTCTATACAGTCCTTCCTTTCTCCATTCTTACCACCCTCCTTATCCCAAACCCTAAACCAAACCCTAACCCTAACACTAACCCCTCCCACCCCCCATTATATGTCCTCATCCGCTTATCAGTGAGATCATTCATCCTTTAGCTTTTTGAGATTGGCTTATCTGACTTAGCATGATATTCTCCAATGTCATTCATTTGCCTGCAAATGCCATAATTTTATCATTCTTTATGGCTGAGTAATATTCCATTGTATATATATGCCACAGTTTCTTTATCCATTCATCAATTGAAGGACATCTATGTTGGTTCCACAATCTGGCTATTGTGAATTGAGCAGCTATGAACATTGATGTGGCTGTATCTCTGTAGTATGCTGATTTTAAGTCCTTTGGGTATAGGCCAAGGAGTGGGATAGCTGGGTCAAATGGTGGTTCCATTCCAAGCTTTCTGTGGAATCTCCATACTGCTTTCCAGAGTGGTGTTTTAAAAAGTAGCTATACTGAGGTGTTGACCTCAAATAAAAATCACACATATTAAAGGAGTACAAATGTGTGGTTTTGATGCACATGAACATTGTGAATCAAACACCACCATCAAGTTGATTAGTAGTGTTTTTTTTATTTTTATTTTTTTTGCGGTGCTAGGGATTGAACCCAGGGCCTCGTGCTCACAAGGCAAGCACTCTACCAACTGAGCTATATCCCCAGCCCAGTGGTGTTTTTTAGTAAATAAAATTATTTATTTACTAAATTATTTACTAGTTTATTGAGCTAATTCTTTTCCTATAAGGCTTTGTTTCCTATGAACTAATTAAGGAACTCCCCTAACTCAGGGATATGAAGAAATTTACCTCTGTTCATTTCTAGAGCCATTATTAGCTTATCTTTTGCTTCAGGACTTACAGATAATTCAGAATTCTATATATAAATCTTAGATAAGTTCTGACTTCTTTTCCACTTCTGTGAACACTCACTGCAGCCACACCACACACGGAGAGAGTGATTTTGCCATGCATGTAACAGGGTGGCACTCCTGTAACATGTCAAGACAGTCATGAACTGTTATTTTATCTCCCTGGAGCTTTTAGACGGCTGGTTATCTTGTCAAGCTCCTCCGTCTTGTAGGGATCTTTCCTGGCAGACTTTGCTTCCTCCCTGTGCAGATAAGGCATTATCAAATGCCTCCAACTTCCAATTTAATTTTTCTCTTTTCTCTTTTCTCCTGGCCCTGGTCCTTTAAAGTTATAGCTACCCTGAGGGCCAGGAGCTGCAGCTTAAGTCTCTACAGGCTGCTGAGAATGTTTCCCAGTCTCAGGGTCTGCTGTAATGCTTGCTGAAGGCCATGGAGGTGAGGGACCAACTCAGAATGCTCACACCCAGGAAATGTGTTGTGCCAAGCTGCAGAACAAATCAGTGAAATCCCCTTCACTTTGGCCTCTGGACCTTTTGCCCTGTCTCACTTGGTAGATCTCCAAGCTTTCAAAAAAGGCATTTAAAACTATTTTAACCAGATGTTTTGGGTTGCCCTTCTTGGAAGATTTACTAAGCTACAATCTTGAAAATTCTACCAAGGAACAAATTTACTGTCCATATTTTCAGGTATGTAATCTCTTGTGAATTATTTATTTGTTACCTTTTGAACTCTGCTATTTTGATCTTAGCTAAACACAATCAGGAATCCAAGTAGACAAAGGTCAACACAATTCCTCTCAGAGAGCAGAGCTGGAAAGGAAAATCCAATCAAGTTGTATCCGAGTGTGGCACTGAAGTGGGTGACAGCATTCAGACCAACATCCTTCCCTCCAATATTCACCTGGAGGTGAAGACAGTGAGAGCCAACCCCTGAATTTATTTCTTTCCCAAAGAAGATCTTTCACTTTTATCTGAAAAAATGATCCTCTGACAAACACAAATGATAAGCAGTTGTTCTAGGGTGAACAGGGTATCTGTACAGTGATTAGGAATCAAAATATTCCAGGTGACAATATTTGGGGAATCTGAAGCATCATTTTGGGAAATGGCTTCTCAGCCCTCAGGATCTTATTTCTGTCCACTTCAAAAATTTTGCATGGGCAACCATGTGGCAATCACAGTACCTGACACTGTGAACCACACACATAAAAAGGCACCTTCTCTGACATGTGACAGTCTCTGAGCCAGACAGGGAAGAAGTAGCCTGTTCTCTGTGAAGCCCTACTCTGCCCTCAGGAGTTGACAAGCTGAGTCCTCATCATCTGCAGTTATGGTGCACATGGGACTGGGTCAGGGTTTCTGTGGCACCCTTGTTTCAGTCTTCAGTTGTGCATGAATTAAGGTGCAGGGAGACAGCACCTCTTCATCTGTGCCCTTCACAGAGTGCAGAAGACAGACATAAGAAAACCAATTACACATCAACATTTGTGTCTTCTGTTTCAAACTTTTTTCTCTCCATGAATGACACAAAATTAATTTTTGTGTCTATATGTAACATTTTCTATTACAAGATGTCCACTGATATTTTTCCATGAAAACATAGATTAGGTTCCTCAATGAGGTATAACCCAGTCAGCAAGTTACCTCTTTCCTTGTCTTCTCTTCACTCTTTTTCAGCCTTCCCCTTATATTTCTGGCTCCCAGGCTCACAGGAGTTGCTTGGTGCCTCCATTGCACCAGTGACTTCTGCCCCTGGGCTTCCTTGATTGCTATAACACCCTTGCCTGTGTTCTATGCATGTCAGGTTCCTCCACATCCTTTAAACCTCAGAGTTCAAAATATCCCCAGGGAGGTCTTCTCTGAGGATCCCTTGGAAAACCCACCCTGTTGCTCCTCTTTGTCACTCTCCCTATTTAGCCCTCTGTGCACACATCACTGCTGGTAGTCACCTAGTCTATGTCATGTTTGTCATCTATCTTTCCCATTGCAAAGCCAGCATCAGGGAACACTAGCCAGGTGAGCACTGGTGCCCCACTTACCCAGGGCTACCTGAAGAATCTGAGTACCAGTACAGCAAATTTTATTAAATAAGTGATTACATTAGCTGAAATTAGCTTTAATAACTGTGGAATAAACTCTTGGATATAAGTCCTGGTGATTTTTCTACCTATTATAAACATAACAAACTTTCCTTGCTGAGTATGAGCTGAGTTTTATGCAAGTTATGTTTATACATTCAGGTTTGTTAGCCCATACAGAATCATAGGGGCGTTGTCACGGGTAGCAGTGAACATTGAGAAAGACTAACCTAGGACCTGCGGGGGTGTTGACCTCCAGGACCTGGAAACAGCCTGGACCTGGGATCTAAAAACTTGAGGCACCTCAGAGGACTTTCAGGTTGGCATAAAAAGCCCCAGGGAAATATATGAGTGGGTCACTTTGTACAGGACCATGCTTCTTGTTCATCAAGTGTGTGAGGTCTCAGAGGAGAGCTCTGCAGGGTGACCACATTAATTCTCAGTAGTTAGCAATATTTGAAGTTGACACAAAATGAGCAAGCTGAGATGAGTGTCATACCTACACCTGTGTGCAGACATCCTTGTATTAGAAATGTTTGTTTCTTATGAACAAACACATTTTAAAGAACAGTCATGTGTCAAGTGCTCTAACTGAAAAATCCAGGAGGACATTGACTTGGAAGTGACTTCATCCACACCCCACATGATCTCATGTAGATCTTGTCCCCTCCATGGTGTCTTTGCTTCACAAACATTCAAAAATCCCTGCTAGGAGACATGCTTGGTAGCAGGGACATGAACAGAGTATGAAAAGCCTGCCCTGGTGGACATGAGCACCCAATTTTTAAGAAGGCAATGATTCCACTCTAGATTTGAACTCTGGACTACACTCTTTTTCTTGGTGGAAGACTTTTTAACAATATTCTGTTTACATTCAGTACCATTCATTTGCAAGCTTATAACTTCCCAGCAATAAGTTTAATTAGAAAGTGAACTATGGGTCAAAGGTTGGTCCATTCCAAGTTCTCTGAGGATTCTCAACACTGCTTTCCAGAGTGGCTGTACCAATTTGCAACTCCACCAGCAATGTAAAAGTGTGCCTTTTTCCCAACATCCACATCAACATCTATTATTGTTTGTGTTCTTGACAATAGCAGTTCTAAATGGAGTAAGATGCAATCTTAGAAGTGTTTGTTTTAATTTGCCCACCTTTTGACCCCATTCTCCCACTCCTTGGTTTATACTTAAAGGATTTAAAATCAGCATACTACAGTAGCACAGCCACATCAATGTATATAGCAGATCAGTTCCCAATAGCTACATTGTGGAACCAACCCAGATGCCCTTCAATGAATGAATGGATAAAAAAAAACTGTGGTATATAGACTCACTGAAATATTATTCAGCCATAAAGAAGAATAATATTATGGCATTTGCAAATAAATGGATGGAATTAGAGAATATCATGAGAAGTAAAATAAGTCAATCCCCCCCCCAAAAAAAAGGCCAAAAGTTTTCCCTGATAAGTGGAGAATGATATATAATGGGGGTAGGGGCGTGGGGAGTGAGAGAAGAATGGGGAAACTTTAGATTATGTAGAAGGAAATGAGAGGGTGGGTGTGTATGAAAAATGGTGGAATGAGACAGACATTATCCTATGTACATGTATGATTTCACAAATGGTATGAATGTACATTGTGCACAACCATAGAAATAAAATGATATACCCCATTTGTGTACAATGATTCAAAATGCAGTCTGTAAAAAATTAAAAAAACAAATAATTTTTAAAAAATAAATAAACAAAATAAATAAATGGCCATTATTGTTAAAAGAAAAGAAAGAGAACTCTCTTTCTCCAGTACTAGAAATGTTCCACAGCATCTGAGACATAAAACTGAAATGGTGTGTGTCCCTAGCTCTCAACAGATCACAGTAGCAAAGAAAGGAAATGAACCCTTTCTGAGACCTGAGCCACAGGCTGTTCTCTCTGAGCCCAGAAAGGCATTAGCCTCATCAAAACACTTGGATGGAGTGGGTAGGAGGAAGCCCCCTGAAGGGAACTTTCAGTGCTGCTAGCAGAAGGAACCACCATGTTTCCAGAGCACAGTAACAGATGCAGTTAACTACATCTTTGAAATTAGCTACATCTTTGAAATTTGGACAATATTCTCAGAAGTGAACAGTAGATTCATTGTGTGAATGCATTGTTTAGGCTTCTGATGCAATTGCTAATTGTCTTCCATTTATTTGTACCCTCACCCCTGTGTGATTTTTTTAGTGGTATAATGTTAAAAGTCCTTATACCAAATTTATCTCTCATAACTAGAGAGTATGCCAGAGGTGTTAGCCTAATGCTGTCCATTAGTTGAAATTTCAATTACAGCTAAAATGTGACCCTAGTAATAACTTTCAGAGAGAGAGAGAGAGAGAGAGAGAGAGAGAGAGAGAGAGATACAGAGACAGAGAGATACAGAGGCAGAGACAGACTCAAGATGGATTATCTTGGGAAAAAACTGAACAATGGCCTTGTGTGGATGATGCCTAACTTGTTCCATTCTGGCATGATAAGAGCAGTCATAATTTTCTGAGAAAATGACCACACTTGCCTTTTCCTTGGGAGGAAGATCTTCATCAGGTTTTAAAGGAATACCTTCTCAAACGTAACAGTAAAGTGAAATAGGGGTGAATTGAAGCTATAAAGGGACCAAGAAATTACAAGATGATAGTTTCAATTTTGAACTTACAACTAGAAGAAATAACACACTGATATGTTATCAAATTAGCAAACTCTCTGGATCTTTCTGAGTTTCTGAATCACTTTTCCACTTGGCCTGTGCCACCTGTTTTGAAATATCTCTGATGGTAATGGCTGTGATCTCTCAGAAGGGTTTTGCAGCTGGGTCTCTCATTAGAATGTCCTTTCTGAACATGGGTGAAATAGAAGAGAAAGCAAGTCATGCCTTGCAAATATTACAGTTCTGAGTATCAACATGAAAGCAGGAAAGTAAAAAATCCCCTGCTCCAGAGGGGCCTATCCTGAAGCTGATTCCAAATTTGATGGATGAGGGAGTGAGCACCTCAAATCTTCGCTTGTTACTGATGCCACTGCATATTCTTCGGCTATCTGTATTTTGCCCTCTTCCTGACCATGAAAGTTCTGCACAGACACTGGATTTCCCTGGTCTCCATGGCAATGGCATCTGAAAATCAAAGCAGAGACAGGAGTTTCAGAGTTCATTTGCTTATGATGCTTTTTTTTTTAATCTAAATCAGAACTTTGCATTACTTGATTAACAGGCTTTAACAAACCACACAGTCCTCTGTGTGGGGACTGTCTTGTATATTGTACAGTGTTTAGCAACACTTCTGGTCTCTACCTGCTAGATGCCAAAAGCAACCTCTAACTGCGACAGCCCATGTGGTCTCAATTATAGTTGCCAATTGGATCTTGTGGTGAGGACTTACTCCAGGTTCAGAAATTCTGAGCTAGGTCATTGGAATGTAGGAACAAATTGACTGGAGTCTTACATATTCTTTCTTTTTTATTTTCCACTGTGTTTTGTCTGGTGGCCACAGGGAAGCTAGTGAATCTCCCCTTAACCCTTAGGAGGGCCTGAAAAGAATGCAGAACTCTTTCTTCAACATGTTATTAATTGAAATAGCCTTTATAAAATTTTCCTTATAGAAGAAGAATGTGCCCCTTGTTACAGATTTTTTAAAATATTGAAATGTGCAAAGTAGAAAACGGAAGCCACTCTTCATACCTCACTAGTTTCTCTCCCTAGGTAAGCATCTCCAGGACCTCAGCCCATGCTTCTGACTCCTTGTACATATGAAACTGCAAATGATTATTAAAATTTAGAATGGGTTTTGGATTTTCCTGAAATGAGCCAAGGAAATTGTGTGGTCCCTGTACTGTACCTTCTGCCTGGAATATTCTTCCTATAACTCTCTCTGCTGGCTCACTCACTTACAGTGCTCTATTCCAGCAAATTACCCCTTTATCAAAGCCTATGCATATCAACTGCTTAGCTCTGTGCCATCTTAGCTTTCTCTGCCTTCCTTCAACCTGAACCACCTGAAAGCTTGGTATGCATCTATTTATCCATTTTGCCATCTATCTTTAGTACCTTCCATTCACAGAAAAGTGTCCTCTGTTGTTGTTTCCCCTTCTGTGTACTTAGGATCTGGAACCCAGGCCTTCAACACACTTTGCTTTAATAAAAAATAAATGTCACATAGTTGGTGAGATGTGAGCCTCGACTGTCTCATTCTGTGTCCATGGAAGACATGCCTACTCATAACACTCTCCCAGGTAGATCACACATGACCTTAGGACCCCAGGATGCTGCCAAGGTTTGCAGCTGCTGCTCAGTGTAAACAAGGCACTGTCATCCTTTCTTCCAGGCCTCCATTTTAGGTACAAATTGTCATTATGCTAATAAGGTAAATAAGGCAAGTCCCATGAACCTCTTTTTTTTCTGAATGATCAAGTAGGAAACTACCAAGGGAACCAGGGAAACAGTTTTTATAAATAAGCTCTTTGCTGGTGTTTGAGTGCTCACTCTGCAGCCTCTGGACCATTGACCTTCAGGAAACTACCTTTCTGTGCTTTTGTTTCCTCACTGGCAAAATGATGATAATCATAATGCCAGTTCCAGGGGGACAGGATGATTAGTGATTGTTTAGGACAGGGTCTTAGGTAGTGTCACATGTGTTAATACTAATATATTATTCTTACAATAATTGTAAGTTGAATACTGTGTGTAAGTTTTTTTTCTAAATTTAATGCCAACAAATTGCTTCATAACTCTTCTCTCCACAAATTGCACCAGCAATTTCATGGTATAAGTCCTAAGAAAAGAAATTTCTTTCTTTCTTTCTTTCTTTTTTTTTTTTTTTTTTTTGGAGGGTAAAAGAGTACATTTTATATCATGACTCAACACAGGATTACACACAAACTCAAATAGAAGGTTGAAATTTGGGCATATCTTACTACTTGCAATGTTCTCTGGTATTTCTTATTGTATTCTCTATTTTGTTCTGTTTTTTTGTTTTAATGTATGGTGCCAATCCAGTCAACTTATTTCATGCTCCTCATACTTTGTGACCAGCAGTTTGAAACCTGAAAGTCTGAAAAACGGACTTTTGAAAGTCTTTTGAAAGTCTGAAAAACGGACTCAGCTCTGGGGAAGGTAAACTTTGCACGGTATTGCTAAAAGCAGACACCACTGAGTGTTTGGTATAGGTATTGGCCTTTTAAAGCCTTCACATGTGCTCCTTTTTATAAACAATGGTGATTACCATGTCCTGTCTCACAGCTGAACTAAGCCAATGATCAAAATAAAATGCATGAGATTTTCAGTAAAGTCACTCTGTGAAGAAATTTCTGAAATGATCTGCATTGTAACCCAACATTGAAAAGGCCTTAAGATAAAGTTCCAGCCCAAAGACTTTGAGGTCTGCTGCATCAGACATCCTAGACTCCCTTGGGGACTGTTTCCACCTGGGAACTCGACAGTGGTTTTTATCAAGTTAGTGGATGAGAGTCACATACCTGGAGGTTGTGACTGGAAAGACTGGAAAGTCAAAAGTCAAAAGACTGATAAAGGGTTTTCCTTCTGGCTGGAGTGACTGATCAAAGTCACCAAAGGAAATTGAACTGTTGCTATGAAAGAGTAGCAGAGAGAAAAACACCTGGACCCAGTTAATTGGTGCCTCTGATAAGTTCCTTGCTCAGATAATTAACTTTAATTGAAAATCAAAGCAACAACATTGAAGAGGGTTTGGTGAGATTTCAGTTGGAGGATGTACATGTGAGGTAG
Source organism: Sciurus carolinensis (assembly GCF_902686445.1). Lineage (NCBI taxonomy): Eukaryota > Metazoa > Chordata > Mammalia > Rodentia > Sciuridae > Sciurus > Sciurus carolinensis. Next base: position 1,385,716 of record NW_025920155.1, read on the forward strand.
GAGGAATCCATTCAAGGGATCAATTGTATAACTTAATAATATGTAAACAAATAAAAAAGGAAGACTTACTATGTTTAGCACAGAGAGGAAGTACCAAAGACAGAGCAGACTTGGGAGAGTGCCAGCTCTGTGATAGAGACTCAGACTCATTGCAGAGGAGTGGCTCTGGCCCTCCAGGTGAAGTTCACCGAGGCATATGCTGGGCCTCGCAAGCAAAACACCACCCACCTGAGGGATGTGCCACACCATCTCCACCCAGCCTGGCAAAGAATCTCTTCACACTGAAGGGAATGAAGGGAATGAAGAAGGGATATGTTGGGACCAGGAGGAGAAGCTCTTATCTCTTGCAATGTACTTGCGGTGGGCAGGGAGCTATGTTGATAGGACTCAGGCCAGTTGTTGTGAAGTACATCCAAATGGTGGGTTTGGAACTGAGTGGAGAAGTCAGCTGGCCTTTTCTTGCTCACAAACACACCACTACACACATTGAACATCTGTATGGTTTCAAATCAACTCTGTCTACTGCCTGATCTAACGGGACATAGCATAGGGAAGATAACTTGCTATCACCTGCCTCCTGAAATACTGAGATAGAAATAGAAGCCCACCTCTGCAGATTCCTCTCTTCAGAACCCATCTGAATACATTCAAGTCTAAGATGAAAAAACAGTTCACAGAAAACATAGTGCACATGTTAAGAATACCAAAAATGCATTCAGCCAGCCTCGAGGGTCCCCAAGATCACACCATGGCTGACAATTTTCTAGAAGGTATCATGGAACTCAGAGTATAGCTGCATTCCTGACTAAGATTTATTATTGTGGTGTGATAAGTATACACAGATGGACCACAAGGAAAGGCCTTGAGCTCTGTTGAAATCCACGTGAAGGACACCTGTGCTCCCTCCTTCCCCTGAGGTCACAGAGTGCACCCTCCCCCAGCAGAGATAGAGTGGCATGCAGGATGTGCTTCAGCCCACAGAAGCCAGCCCACCAGAGACTCAGCCCCCAACCACACAGAGGAGTGAATACTGGAGCTCAGCCTCTCTCTGAAAGATACGAGTGCACCATGGTGTGGAGTGTCCTGTGGGCAGAGTGCACGATGTGGTTGCCATGAAACTTGTGAGTGAATGTACCCTGAGTGCCATGTGTTATGTAAGAGGAGCCTGTGGGTGAGGTGTTCTCTGTGGGTGGGGTGTACCCTGAGAATAGTGTACATGTAGGCAGGGTATTCCCTGTAGGTGGGGCATACTACACAGGTGGCATGTTTCCTGTGGGAGGAGTTGACCCCATGGGTGGGGTGTTCCCTGTAGGTGGGATGTTCCCTGTGGGCAGGATGCACCGTGTAGGTGGGGTGTACCCTGAGAGTAGTGTCTAATGTGGGTGGGGCATTCCCAGGAGGTGGGGTGTTCCCTGAAGTGGGGGTGCACCCTGTAGGTGGGCTGTTCCTGGGAGGAGTTAACCCCATGGGTGATATGTTCCCTGTAGGTGGGGTGCTCCCTGTAGGTAGGGCATTACCTGTAAGTGGGGTGTATCCTGTGGGTGTGGTGTACCCTGTGGGTGGGCTCAAAGGGAGTGCAGGGCTCCCTGTGAGCTGGGTGTCCCCAGTGGGTTCAGGGTTCCCTGTGGGGAGAAGTGTCCTCTCTGGGTGGGAGTTTGGAAGGAGGCAGTGATGCAGGGGGAGAAAAATATTTCAGAAGGGTGGGAATCACTGGTATTTGTGCTGGGGGGAGGTGGGTATTGCTAAATTGAGGAATTAACCTTTACTGTGTGGGGAGTGGGAGCCCCGGGTTCCAAGCAGTAGGCTGATGGGATGAAATCTGGGCTTAAGAGGGATCTGAGTGTGGTAAGTCTTGAGAGGAGTGAGGGAAGCTGATGAACAAATGAAGGGAGATCCCCAGGGGTGGGTGGGCCCAGAGAAGGTCTGGTAGAAGAGGGACTGCACCTGACTCTACAGCTGGGGAGGAGCTGCTGGCAGTTACTGTTAATGTATGCTGTAAATTATCAGAAACCACCTCAACCACCCTGAAGCAAGATGTTGCTCAATCATGGCAAACCTATAGACTGAAACATGTTGGGGCATTGACAATGTGCATATGAAAACCTTGGAATGGTATAGAAAAAGTTTGTCTTGAATCTGGCATGAAAGGAGCAGGGTTCCAAAAAGCTTGTCAATATAAACACAATGCAATAAAGATGCCTCTAGGAAGTAAAGGCAAGGTGTGAATGCATCTACAGACAATAGATTTGGTTAAGTACTTTTCCAACATTCTGCTTTTATGTTACCTTTAATTTTTTTATGTTAAGAATTGTTTTATAATAATAAGGAAGTTTTATCTTTTTGCAAAGGACCTCTTCAATTTCACTGCCAATCCACTGTAAATTTGGAAAAATGAAACTTCCATGGAGAAGGAACTCTCCTGCATTATCAGAAACAAGGAGGAATCTTTACTAAAATGACTTCATCTGAGCTTTTGCTGCCAACTCCCAGGCCAAGATCAGGCAGCCAGTTGGGATCTGGAAGTAAGTACCATGAAATGTTTCATGGGAAAATCAGTGACACAATGTGTGTATGAACTTCCAGACCCTGAAACTAAGGAGTCCATTGTTACACCTCTTTTACACCTAAGAAACTATTTCAGGGGAAAGTACATCAGAAGAATACCCAGGGAAAGCATTTGCAATGGAAAATGGTAGAAACATTGTCAATGGAATGAAGACATTTGGGGAGAGTTAACTCTGCTCTACTCCCCACTTCCCACTTTCCCCCTGGATCCTTTGTTCTAATGAGCAAAATGATGACAACAAAGCTAATGGGCCTGAGGCCTTAACATCAGGAAACTGAACAAAGAACACTTTTCACCATATATTCTCCTGTATGACTCAGTTCCTACTTGTCCTGGAGTCATCAAGGGCTCTTCAGTTTTCACTTGTGAGGAATACAACTTGAAACCCACACCACACATCTACCCCTTCCAGGTGACTGAAAGGGGGTACATGCATGGCTCCAGAGCATAAAACCCAGGGTCATTTGGACCTGTGATCCATGGCACTCTGCAGAAGCCCACTTCCTGAGTAATAAGTAGAATATAATTTGTTGTCAAGTGTAGTTCTGCTCATAGGCCAGTCTCAGTTAAAATGGAGGGTGCTTTCCTGGATGAATTTGGTTTTGGTTTCTGCTGTGGGACAGTGAGGCCAGCTGCCATTTACACGGGCTCTCACTAGGTTGGCTCATGATGTTACTTTCTGAACTGATGGGATCTCTGGATGGCCTGGTGTATGTGAGTGTGTAGCTGTATGTGCATGGGGGTTTGTACAGGCAAAATGTTGGCTCTTAAAGAGTAACTGCTGTGACTGGATGAGACAGTAGAGACAAGTCTAAAACCACAGTTTGCCCAATCCAAGTCTTCTGCTCTTCACTCCAATTCTGATAGTCTTCTTAACCTCCCTCAATTTGATTTTCCCCATCAAAATTCCATTTCACATTTACAGGTAAAATGAAAGCAATATTCTAGATACCATAATTTTGGAAGATTTTGATGACATGGACCCAGAAACATAATTCATGGGTTCAGACCCTATTCTCTCAAAACAAAGACTATGATCTGGGAGTCATTCTGCCCAATGCTGTCTGAAGATACACTACATTTGACATGCAGAAGGTATAAAAATATTTTAATTAGTATTCAATTAGTAAAAATAAAAACAAATGCTTTTACATAAAAGCTCACTGTTGTGTTCTTGTGAAGCACTAAATGACATAAGGTACTGGGGCATGCATCCCAACTTGGCAAGAGGGTCTGAACGCTTTTAACCCATAGCCCCCGAAGCCCTCTCCAAATGCTTCAGCCTCCTTGGTCTGGGTACTGAGAAGGTAGACCTGGCTACCGAAGTTCACATTCTCCATCTTCAGGGCAGGGGCATGAAGCTGCCCAAGACCAGAGGTTCTCATTCCCTGGGCCCTGCTCAGAGTATAAGGAATGCTAAAGACTGTTGTGTACACATCATGGAGCAAGGAACACTATCATAGGTCACCATCCACCTGAATCCTCTGCAAACCATTTAACTGCAATCCATATTTCCCCATAATGATATTCACAACTGTGTGCCAATATCATTTCATAGAGACTCCAAAATCCCAGGAAATGATCTCTGTTGTGATTTCTTTAAACATTAGGAATCATGGTGGTATTTTCCCATGACATAAGAAAGTAACTGATACATTTTTCCTCTAGTTTTTCTTTTAAACTTTGTCTATAGAAGAACTCAGTGTTGCAATTTATCTTATTTTTCTAACATTAACATAGCAATACTTTATTGTTCTTGCTAGATACTTGAGCTGCTTGAACAGGTGTCAGAAGATATTTTTTCAAGTACAGGAAAAATGAGGTAAAATTTCAGTCTGAGTCTGAAAAATAAACAGGGGTGATGCCTTTGAAGAGAGGAAAACAAATTCATTCTGGTCATAAGAAGTCATTTTTTACTTCTATTTGAAAATGACCTCTCAGATGCCTCTTCCCAGGGTTTCTGCTGGAGATAGTGTGGGCTGAAGTGCAGATGCTAAATTCTTCCCAGAATATCAAACACACCTGTGCCCACCAGGTAGTAAGCAGGTGTGCTGGCAGAATGGGGAGGATTCTCTAAAAAAGAATAAAGATGGGGACACCGAGCAGGAGTTGGTGGTGGCAGGTGTGGTGGCACAGAGGAAAGGCAGAAAAGGGCAGGCCGGACGACCAGGCGGATTGGCTGGTTAGGTAGTCAACCTAAACGAACAAGCCTCACAATCTACATCTCACTCTTTTAACCAACTGCCCATCTGCTGAACCTGAGCCCCTCTGTCAACTCAGGTTCGCCCAGTCCCCAGCCCACCTGCTGCAGCCATGATGGCAGCTCCAGGAGGAGCACTGTCATCCATTTCTTTTGATTCTTGGGATTTGAAGATGGCTGCACAATCAGCGCTGAAAGTTGTGCTAAAAAGCACCACCAAGATGTCTCTAAATGAGCAGTGAGGCAACCAACAGAAACTTCAGCTCCTTCCTAAGAACATATTACTTAAATGACCCTCGGGTTCAATGCACAAAAACCGGTTCTTTACTAATATGCTGAAGAACAAACAGTCGATGCCAGTGAATATTTGAGCTCTGAGGCAGCAACAACAGCAGCTAGCCAGTGCCAGAAACAGAAGACTGGCCCAGCAGGTGGAGAATAGACCCTCTGTCCAGGCAGCATTAAAACTTAGCAGAAGAGCTTACAGCAGCACCTGGGTAAGAGTAACCTCCAGGCACAGTTAGGCCGACACATAGGGGCCTTGGCTAGGGGAGCATTGGAGGACAAGGTCTGCTGGTAATCCAGAGAGGCTTATCCAGAGGAGGACTCCATGGGGGATGAGCCACCAGAACCCTACTTAGGGGTGGGATGTGGCTCCGAGGTCAAAACCTGCTCTGAGGTGGACAAGAGGTAGCTCCCCAAATGGGCTTAAGAAGAGGTGGTGTTCAAGGTCATGGAGGTCGTAGAGGTCCTGGGAGAGGGGGCCTAGGGCATGGAGCTATGGGTTGTGGTGGAATCGGTGGTAGAGGTTGGGGCATGATAGGTCAGGGAAGAGGAGAATTTGGAGACCTAGGCTGAGGCCAAGGCCATGGACCAGCCCTGTATTGAACAAGGAGCAGCTGAACAACCAGTTGGATGCATACATGTCGAAAACTAAAAGACACCTGGATGCCAAGTAGGATGCCTGCATGGCATAGACAGATCCAGAAACCAATGATTGAAGCCTGCTTGCCTATCCTTCTGTGAGAAACTCTTGTTAAGTCACCACATCTCTAAATAACCTTGAGATAACAGATGAGAAGAAACCTGATTGTTGCTAGAACCTATCACAATAGGTATGGACTTACCTGCCACCAGTTTGTGCATTTAGTGTGTTCCTTTTACTTTTTGATAGTGTGTTGTATGAAACCCTTTTTTTTTTCCTTTGATTTAATTGGTTTTTATTTATTTATTTTTTTCCCTCTCTCTTCACCCGGACTTATCTTTGAACATGAATGTGTTGATCTTGAGTGTACAATGCTTTGCCTACCTCTGCCTCCCTTTTATCGTACACTGACATTCTCTGTGCCCCCACAAAAAACTCCCAGAAAGATCCAGTTTTTCTCCTTGATGCCTTAGTTTCTGAGATAGAATTCTGTTGTACACCCTGTTTAAATAGCCTCTTAGAAGTGTTATGAAAATATGGAGTTGAAAAATATGTTTTGCTGCATTGTTAGTGTGGTAAGTTGGAAACATTGATGTTGCCACAGAGAAACATAACAGGATACACATAGTATCTGATTTGATTGAAATTGCTACCAGATGCTTTGATACCACATAGTTGGTAACCAGCATGCTAGATTGGATACATGCACTTTCTACCATCAAATGAGATTCTTCAGCTTGCCTCTTGGCTTTGTATCATATTCAAAGGGATTGAACTGCCTTATACCTGCAGTGGAGAGGAAGAAGTTATTTGGTTTGACTAGCACAACAGAGGGAAAGGAATGGGGGAGTAGGGGAGACCACTACTGGGAAGGATCAGGAACTACCCATATCAAAATGCAGTTATCATGTTTGTCCCAGATCAATCTTGGGCTTTTCCATTTGTTGGATTTATTTGATCCTCTTTTTCTCTTGAAGGTTTAAGTTCAACCATACTCTGTCAACTGTTCCAGTTTCAGTGCAATCTTGTATTTTTGGTTCATTATAAATAATTGTTCTCTCAAATCCAAAAAGGAAAAAAAAAAAAGAAAAAGAATAAAGATGTGCATGTGGAATTAAAGATTCCCACAATGCCCCCATTCAACTTGCCCTGGGCACACTCATTCTGCTTCATCGTGCAAATTTCCTCTGCACCTGACCTGAGAGGTCTCCTGACTCTCAGGAACTGCTAAAACAGAGAGGCCAGGCAGCGAACCATGACTTTGAACAAACCCATGGAGCAAAGTCTCCTTAAAATCATCCACGAGGAGTCTGGGATGTATATGTGGACTTTTTCCTTATTAATGTCACTGTTGTTACTGTCTAACTTCATTCATTTATTGGAATCTGCTCCTCTCACAGTTGTGACTCAAATGCAGTATTTATCCTTAGCTGCTGTGCAGTACCTGTTCCTCTTTTGATGTGCTGTCAACATCTATTTAGGACATCACCATGCCCAGGTACCCTGTCATCTGCACTTTACCAAGCTTGATTCTCAGCACCAACCTAAATATGCAAAGCATTTCTCTGGGCAGATGATGGTACAATAGGGAACAGATGAGCTGTGCTAATTAAGAGAATGAAAACTTGAGCCATAATAAGCTACTGTATTATAATGAGCATAAATTACATTGTCACCACTATTTACAATTTTGCATGGCACAGAGCCTTGCAAATATGTCTATTCAATTACAGCATTCAGAGGATTTTTAAATAAAGATTTCTCAATGTGACCAAACATTCCATTTGGAAGCCTTTGGGGTACAATAGAATTCAAAACCAGCCATTAAAGAATACAACACTGTAGAACCAGAAGAAAACTCTGGGCCAAGGGCCTAAAGTTTAGCAACTTTTTGAAAAAAAAAAAGAGAAACATTTGAGGACTTAGGAATAAATCACAATGAGTATGACCTCTCTTTATGGTTGTAGAAAAATTGAATTGCATTGCAAATATTATTGTGGTTTAGTCAACTTGTTTTTTAATGTTACTGGGGATGAAAACCTGGACTTCACACATGCCAGGTGAGGCTCTACCATTGAGCCACATCCCTAGTCTGGATCAATTTAGTTCTAATAAGAAAAGGAAATAAAATGTATACCAAAATTTATTAAAAAATCCAAAAAGTTTGCTAGTGTTGAAAATCCCTTCTAAACTTTAAAAACATAAAATCCATAAATATTTACTGATTTATATTAAAGATAAAAGGACTCTTTTAAAACATGGTGTTATATATATTCTTAAATGTAATAGAAAATGTGTTCTAAACCATCAAATGTACAGTCAATGTTCAAATTCCCTTTCCTGTTGAGCCTTCTTTTTTAAACTCTAATCTGTCTTTTGTAGATGACTTTTTTTCTTCTGTGGATAAGCATGGGTGCTTACCAATCCACTTTTTTTCTACCAAACTAAGCAAATCCTGTGATTACATTCACCTTCACTGAAGTTTCTGCAGTTGCTCATTCCATCATAACCAAGCTTAGTTTTCTGTAGGAGTCAAACTAAATAACCTAATTACAGAGAGGCAAAACCAGACTTATCTTGGTTTAAAAACTGAATTGTGTTACCAGCCTAGAGGAAAGTTGCTTTATTGGACAGAGAGAAATGAATTTAGCTTTTAGAAGAATGAAGGTGAACATTAAAGCTTCTAGCTTCAGGAGCATAGAAGAGAACCACAACTACTGGGGCTGGAAAATGGACATTAGCTTCTTCTTATCCCACAGCATGCCCCACAGTATGTCCAACACAGGGTAGACCTTCTGTTCTGGCTAGCTCCTAGCCCACCGACCATTAGGACAAGCAAACTAATACCAATTTAGGATGCTTTCAATTGCATGTAGAAAAGAAAAAAAAAAAAGATTTACATTCCAATAAAGAAAAAGAATATCAAAGCTGTATTTGAACAATACCTGGCAGAATAACAGGTACAGGGATGTGTCAACCATTTTTATGATGTAAATTGGGGCAAACCTTCTCCATACTCTTTGGTATTTTTTATTAGGAAGCAAAGCATCCCCAGGAGAAACCACATGCAGCATAGATGAAGCCATGGGACTTGCTTCCATGGGATTGTGTGGATGTTCAGGGATGCTATGCCTCCAGTCACACATCAGAGCTCACCATCAGCATAGCTTAGGTGAGCCTGGCCAAGGTAAAGTTTCAGGAGGAAGGTAGGCTGTCATGTTATTCTCAGCAACTGTGTTTGTGGGCAGAGGTGTTGCTATCTGGCAACAGACAATGGACCACCCAGCAATAGTGCCAATAGAGAACCTTGAAGGGAGCTCTCAGCAGCTGGAAATGGGTTGTCTTGAGATCTTGTTCACACACACCAGTTTTGGGTATGGTGAAATTGATGTTGCTTCTTTTTGTAAGTTACACAAATGCATAGCTGCTCTCCACAGGAGAGGTGGTCTAGCATTGGGTAATCATCTTGACTGGAAATGGAAAGTACTAGGCTTTGGTATTTTCTAAATGTTCCCCAAATTCCCACTTGAGTGTGTCTTTTATTTTCAAAGAAAATTTTCTAGAAAATATCTTGCCACGTTTGCTTCTTGTGTCCAGTTTTTAGCAATATATGTCAAAGTAATTTCATTTAAGAATAATTTAAAAAATTTATCAGGGCCACATGTATAAACTGACAAAATTAAGTTTAAAACAAAATGAGTCAGATCTGTTTGTTATTCCCAGAATGTTTTCATTCTGGTTGGTGAGACCAATGAAAAAGAGACCAACCTGAAGCAATGATGTTTGATTCAGAATATCATTATACTGAGGATAGAAATGTGTCCCCAAACCAATGAGTGTCACATCTACCAAGGCACACCATGGGATTAGTTACAGGACAGCTGACACTGACATTAACAATCACAAGGAAAATGTACTAGGAAAACTAAAATCAAAATGTATCTTTAGGTAACAATTTATTTCTATGACATTGATAACAGAGAATATTTGGATATTTTCAACACCCTTGTGATGTTCCTATAGATATTCTTGTTATGCCTTGGACTCTGGTCATTTTGGTGGAAATAGAAGACGTATTTAAGAAGACCCAGTTGTAAGTGCCACTCTGTTTATAGCTCCAACTCCAGGAATTACTTGAGGAATTAATTTTCCATTTTTGATGGAAATACCATAACTGCTTTGGTTTGCCTCCACCCGGAATTCCAGCAGTTTCCACAAGGTGAACCTAGATGTCTCTAACATGACCCTCAGCCATCCCCACATCAGGGGATCCATGCACTCCTTCAATCACTGCCTTTTTGGTCTGGTTTCAATCAGTGACTCCATGGCTCTCCTCCCAGGAACAGAACTACAGCCAACATGAAGAGACTTCTGCTCCAGACCAGGCTGCAGAAAGACTGCTGTGTGGGGCCTCTGCCTTCTCTGAGGAAAGCAGCTGTCTAGAGGCTGCTTTGTGGGGTTTTGAGTGACAGAGCTTGGGCTGCCACTGTAAGGAGAGCCCGTCAGTCTGTGTGATGGCAAGCTAGAGATCCCAGCAACACTGACGACTCCTCTTTTCTACCTCTTAAGATCCTTGAGCCAGAACCATCAGCTAAGTCACTCCCAGGTCCTTGATTCAAATAAACTATAAGCCAAGAAATACCTGTTGCTTCCAGTCTCTAAGTTTTGGAATATTCCCTTATATCTTTGTAAGTAATAAATAATAAAGCAAAATGCCTGCTTGGAGCACATAGTCTGGGTTTTGTTTCCAGTAACATGTGATTTATATGGAATAGAAGACTGACTAATATCAGCAGGAAAGGTTGTGAAAAGAAGCACATTCACAAATAAAAAGCTACACGGAAAATAAATAAGAATCTCTATCTGTGATATATATATATATGCATATATATATCAGATGGTCTTATATTTTTATAAATATGTTTACCTATATGTGTATATATGCATGTATATATATTTATAAATCAAAGAAAACACATAAATGGTATTTGCCCTGATCAATGGTAATTTTAGATACTTGAGAAATCACCTGACATAAATGATTAAAGAATAAATAGGAGGGAAGAATAGAGGGGAAAAAAGACTCTTGAAAAAAAAAGGAAAAAGACAAAGATGAGAGAATAAGGGAAAAAAGGAAAGAAATATACTAATTTTGAATAAGGATTTAGCAACTAACTATTCCTATGGATATGATCTTAAAACATGAGTATTAAATATTACAAGCCATCTAGAACCCTTTGAGAAAGCAGCTTTGATGTGATTTTGTTGTAATCATGTGCATCCACTGAACAACGTTCTGCACTGCAGCATTCTTCATGAGGTTAAGCAAAGGTGGCCTGAGGTGAAACACCTAGTCAAATGTCAATCACACACGCAAATGTGCTCTTCTCAAGCAGCCTAACAAATGTGCTCCAGAACACTGCAAAACACAGAAAAGCATGTTAATGTCAAATGCACATCTGACATATTATATGATATGCTTAAATAAACTGATTTTGGAAATATAAGAATGGAAATAAAGCAACATCTCTAGCACTGTGTATAATATATACTTTTAAAATTATTATAGCTTCATAGTAATCCTGAACATTAATGAGATTCCCTGTCCTATTTCCACACAAGCTGTGAACATAGCCATCACCCCTCTATCCTTGACTTCTCCTTCTTCCCCCCTGCCAGGCCCTGGAAGTCCCTGTTAAATGCTGTCTGTCTACCTGCTGTCCTCTGTCATCTCTACTACCTGTTCCATTCTGTATTTTGACAGGGTTGACTTGCTTGTTTGCATAAATGATTGAGAACATTTGACATTTGTGTTTTTGTGCTTGGCTCATTTCTGCCAACAGTGCTCTCCAGTTCCATCCATGTTCCTGAAAACAAGAATATTACTCTTTTCATGGCTGAGTCTTATTCCATTGTATAAATACTCCCTGTTTCCTTTATCCCCTGGCAATCACTTAGGCTTGACTAAATTCCTTGACCCTATGAGTAGTCTTTGGGTTTTATCATTTACTTGTTTAAAACTTTATGTATTCAAGAATTTATCCTCTCTTCTTTTCACTGAGAAAATGTGTACACATTTAAAACTACTTCCCATGGGGCTATAGATATCTGCTCACAGAGACTCAGAGACACAGTTGTTACAGCTGATTGGAAAATAGGTTGCACATTGACACATACTCATTGATAATAAATGCCATTGAAAGTTTAAAATATCCTGGCAACCAACAGGATCTTGAGTTGAGCAACCTGTAACTTTGACCAGCAAATAGATGTCACAAGGCATATCAGGGAAAAAAAATTGAGAATTCAATAACTTTTCCTATTAGCCATTTTCACGCTAATTATGGCCATCCAGAGTGAAAATAAATATATTAATCAGAGAATTGCATTAAAGAACAAAAAGTTTCATATATCCCTGGAGGAACATCAGTGTGCCTTGGAATTTAGAGTGATCAAATACCAAGAACAAATATTTAGATTGTTACATATTTACATATTTACAAAAATATGTAAATCAGTTACAATAAAAATGTAATAAAGAATGTTATAAGGAATTGCATTCAAATGTCATTCTGTTTCAGGAATTTGAAATATTAAAAGAAGATTAGGCATATGCATATATTATCTGAAAGTTTACACATTCAATTTGCTTCTCCTATATGCATTGCCAAAATGTCCACTTGCATAAAAATATTTACCCAGGGGTTAAAGGTCTCTGCTAATAAAGACCTTGAGACCCAAAAGCTACAGCTGATTGGAAAATGAGTTGAATAACAAGTTCACACAACTTAAAATATGGTATGACAGCCTTTGAATGAAGAAAGCAATAGGGTCACAGGAAAGATGAGTGCATTTTGTTTTTTACTCAAATTACAAAGTAAATAGTTGTGAGAGATCCTGCAAACAAAACAAGAATTGTCTGTTGAACTTTGAGAAAAGTATATGTAAGAATGAACATCTTGGTGAAACTCAGAGATCACAAACGATCTGGACCTAAGGAAAAGCCTTAGGCTCAGACTACTGAACCTCTTTTCCAGAATGAAATCTTGACTTGAGTAACCCCAAACACAAACTATATCCTCTTGAATTCTATTCGAGATGTTTTTTCCTTAAATAAAACAAATTGCTAGTACCAGTTTGAAGGGAGAGCATCAGTAATGGTCACAGACATTTTTCTTACAGAATGTAGCTAACAAGTGAAAACATCAGTCCATTGTTAATAGGTACACAAGTGGAAAGTTCTAGAAGGACTCCTGGACACACAGGGTGCTGACAGTCATTCAGTTGGTTCTCAGGCATGGATCATGTAAGAAATTTATAGAGGGGTCTGTTTTAAAATATTCAGATTGCTCCATGTTTTGATGTATATTATTATACCCTTCTGTCTGAAGGAAGGAATATGTATTTACCAACCACAAAATCTCAGCTTTGGAAATATGCTGTCTTCCTATTCCTTCAGACATGTTTTCACTGAGAAAAATCATCTTAAAAAAAGAATAATCAATTATGTGAAAAGAGCGTACAGAATGGGAGAAAAATATTTACTACATGCACCTCAGAGAGAGCATAAGTCACCATGATATATAAAGATCTCAAAAAACTTAACACCAAAAAAGCCAAATAATGAAAACAATAAATTGGCTAAGGAACTAAACAGACACTTCACAAAAGAAGAAATGCAATGAATCAACAAATATAATAAAAAAATGTTCAATGTCTTTAGCAATTAGAGAAATGCAAATTAAAATTAAGATTCCATCTCACCACAGTAGAATGGCAATTATCAAGAATACAAACAATAAATGTTGGCAAGGATGTGGGGAAAGAGTACTCATACATTGCTGGTGGGAATGCAAATTGGTGCAACCATTATGGAAAGCGGTATGGAGATTCCTCAGAAAACTTGGAATGGAACCATTTGACCCAGCTATTCCACTTATATGTTTTACCCAAAGGACATAAAATCAGCATATTACAGTGACACAGCCACATCAACGTTTATAGAAGCTCAATTCACAATAGTTAAACTATGGAACCAACCTAGATGCCCTTCAAGAGATGAATGGGTAAAACAATGTGATATATACATATATATATATTTTTTATATAGATATAGAGATAGAGATAGAGATAGATGTACACATATACAAACACGATGGAATATTACTGAGCCTCAAAGAAGATTGAAATGGTGACATTTGCTGGTAAATGGATGGAGGTGGAGAATATCATGCTAAATGAAAATAAGTCAATCCCAAAAATCCAAAAACTGAATGTTTTCTCTGATATGCAGATGCTAATTCACAATGGGGGGGTGGAGCTTGGGAACAGTGGAGTTACTTCAGACTCAGGGAGTGAAGGGAAAGGAGCAGGTATGGGATTGAGAAGGATAATAGAATGAATTAGATATTAATACCCTATCTACATATATAACTATATGACTGGTGGAATTATACATCATGTATAGCCAGAAAAATGAAAAATTATACTCCATTATATATAATGTATCAAAGTGCATTCTACTGTCATGTATAACTAATTAAAACAAATTTAAAAATTTAAAGAAAGAAGGTGTCCATGGTTTATAGATATCACAATGAAGAGCAGTAGATACATTTTATCCTACAGATGTCCTAAGTAATACTGGTTAACTTGACTAAATAAAAGATTATTTCAAAAAGGAGGAACCGTTGCTGCTTTTTTAAAAAGGAGACATGAAAAAAGAGATATTAAGTGGGTTAAACTGAATAGAAAGAAAGTTTGTTGATTCAGAGTGAAGAATGAAGATGAACTTTTTATTTAAGATTTTTTTTCTCATTTAACCGATGAACATGAGAGGTAGTGTAAAGCCAGATAGGCACATCATTTCAAAGTGAATTGAGAATCCCTCTTGCTTAAAAAAGTCCTTTGTACTCTTAAAAATAGATTTTTTAAAAGTGTTGGTAACAGGTATATTGCAGTTGCAATTAATTTTTCTTTATCTGCTCTTGAGCTCCTTTTTTGGGGAGGAGTACCAGGGATTAAACTCAGGGGTACTCAACCAATGAGCCACATCCCCAATTCTATTTTGTATTTCATTTAGAGACTGGGTCTCACAGAGTTACTTAGCACCTCACTTTTTCTGAGGCTGGCTTTGAACTCATGATTGTCCTTCCTCAGTCTCTCAAGCTGCTGGGATTTCAAGCTTACATCAGTGCACCTGGCTCTTGGGCTTCTTGATATGTTTCCCCCGAACTCCCAAGTAGAAAAAGCAACAAGTTTGTTGATTGAGAATTATTACCCTTTTTATTTGTTATAAAAGAGCAAAATTTATAATGTTTAAGCTGTTCAATTACTATCAAATATAGGAATAAATTTTAACACCATTTAACTTAAAAGATTTTACTATTTTGTCCTGATTATAGAACCAAAAGAATAAATCTGAAGTAGTAATGTAATTATATTGATATATTTAGATTCTATCTACATCTAGTTATATTAATCTGCATATAATACACAAGTTTGTATCTAATTTCTAGTAAATCTACATATTATGAGCAAATTGGCATTAATCTATTAATCTGCACCTAATATATTATATCTAATCCACAGGTGATAGATACAAATCTGGTAATCCTTCTATGGTAATTTATCTATAACTTACAGATGGATGTGCATAGAAAATTTATATGTGTTCACATAAAGTGAAATTAGCACAAATAAATATTTATACTTCTCTATATATTAGTTTTTAAAGAAGTATTGCTTCACATAGAATATATTTTACTCATAATTTAACATATTTCAAACACTCAAGGTTGCTCTTCACTTTCAAATTTTTCTCTTTGCTATAGGGTATAGTTGAGATTGATTAGAAAAAATAATTGTATGAATAATTAACAGAATTCTTACATGCTACAGACTTTATTTTAGCATTGTTTATTTCTATGTTAAAAAAATCCTTAAATCAGTGGCTCAAAAGAACAAAGTCCATTTCCCCCATTTCATTCCACTTGAGTGGGGGTGGAGGGACTTGGTCATCTCTGCTCCTCTGGACCTTGAACAGGCAGTAGAAGGCTAAGGAGTGGCCCTGTGTCTTCCTCATATACATGCCAGGAGATGTCAACACCACCCTCACCTTGGCTGTGTCTTTCCAAAGTGGCCCCTGAACTTCTGGAGAGTGTGATAGCTGGATTCCAAAGCAGGAAGGTCACAGATGACCAGGCAGAGGTTGAATTGCCTTCTCCATGCTAAAATTGTCAATTCTCCAGGCTAACTTCAATGCATTTCATCCTTCAGGACAGTCACAAAAGCTCACTTGACTCCAGAGGGAGAGGTAGAAGCAAAACAAACAATAACTCCAAGCTTTGGGAAGAGCATATTGTGGCCATTTTTGGAAAACACAATCTTCCATGTTGATTATAGCTGTTATTTCCAGAGTTAATTTTTATCACATAAATCACAGAAGTGGTACAGTGGACACTGATACTGGAAGTGTGCAGCAGACATTACTTTTTTCAGGTCAGGAGTGAAGAAAAAGAGTGGTGGTCTTCACTGCAACCTAGATCCACTTTTCAATTAGGTAAAGGCCACTGAATTCCTGCTCTGACTGCCCCATAGTTGTGCCCCTCATTCCCTCAAGGACTTTTTTGCTGACTTAACTAATAAATATCCTGAATTAAGGAAAGCACCGCATTTGTTGTTTGTGACTGCCTCTGACTGAACATCTAATATGTATAAACCTACTTTCCCAGCTCTGGGGAATCGAAGAGACCTGATCAGCAATGGCAGAGGTTCAGAGGCCTGTGATAGGGTCACACCTCTCTCCCATGCACCTCTGTGCCCTGAATTCCAAGTATGTGAACACTTGAGTTCACCTTCCAGGGTGGTGGGGCTTCAGGACAGGAGTGAGTCTCACCTCTGGCTCCCAAGTCACAGGGGGCATGACCCTTAATATTAGCCATGTATGGTTTAGTGTGTTTTCTGAAGCTTTCTCATCCAGGCCTTGCTGGGCAGAAAGGGACCACCCTTCCCAGAGCTGGCTAATTCTCAGAGCAAGCAGAGAATGGCGAGTCTTTCTTTAACACCTGCACTAGCTAATCAGCTCAAAAAAAAATAAAAAAAAATAAAAACTGTATTCTAAAGCACTCTTTAAATAGAAATTTCAAGTCAGCAGAAATAGTCTAGTGTGTCTATAAACTCATTATAATAGAAAAAAAAAGATTTAGTGAGGTCTGGGCATATAACTCAGTGTACTAGTAGTCAGGATGATCAGTGTTTTTTCCTTTGCCTTTGACCCTGGGTTGGAATTTCAGGTGTGACAGATTAATTTATTTTCAATAGATCTGATGCCAAAGTTGCAAAGCAGGGAGGCATCAACCTAAAGGATACCAGTTAGACACTGTTTTAATTTGTTGTTAATTAACCTTTACTTATTTATTTGTATGCAATGCTGAGAATTGAGCACAGGGCCTCACACATGCTAGCAAGTGCTCTGCCACTGAACCAAAACCCCAGCCCCAGTTAGACATATTTTTAAAAAATTTTTTAGTTGGCAATAGGCCTTTATTTTATTTATTTATATGTGGTGCTGAGAATTGAACCCAGTGCCTTGCACATGCTAGGCAAGCGCTCTACCACTGAGCCACAACCCCAGCCCCAGCCCAATTCTTTTACTTATTTTCATGGAACTGGGTAATGAACCTAGGGACACTCTATCACTGAGCAACAGCCCCAGTCCTTTCTTTTTATATTTTTTTGAGACAAGGTCTCAATAAGTTGCTGATGCTAGCCTTGCATTTGCAATCCTCCTGCCTCATCCCCCCAAGGGCCTGGATTACAGGCATGTACCATCACCCTTGGATAATGTTAACCTTTTAAATAATAGAAGTGCTATCCTTTTAAAACAATCACCAGAGCACACCCTCTGTTAAAAACCCTCAATGTCTTCTCCTTTGGATTAAATTTCAGTCAGAGTCCTTTGAGCAGAATTTCTCAGACCTGACCTCCGTACCCTCCCCAGCTTTTCCTCCTTCCAATGACCTCCTCCTACTTGGCTGCAGGTACATGACATCTATTATACCTGGTCTCTCTCCACGGGCCACCTGTGCACCAGCTGGTCCCTCAGTGGACTGCACTCACCTGCTCCCATCCTTCATGTGTGCTTAGATACTATGCTCTCCATCCACAACTTAGCTTACAGTGACAGAAACCTCCCCACCGCCCACATCCCATCCTGCTCTACATTAAGTGTGCACTTGTCATGCCTTGATGAGCTGTACCACTGTTTTGTATGCACTTTGTAAAGTTTCCCCCTCTTCCCATCCCACTATGGTATCAGCCCCACAGGCACAGGGATTTAAGACAGACGATGAAAGTGCCCACACCAAAACACAGCATTTATGAAAGCAAATGAGCAGAGAGGGTCAGAAGCTTGGTGGGGTCAGGTTGAGCAACCAATGGTGTCTTCAGAGGGCTCTGATTTGGACCCCAGACCACCACCTTACCACACTTGGAAGTCAAGACCATCAACTGGAGGGGTGGTATGCAGTCTAGCATCCAACTAGAGGAAACGGAAGTTGCACTCTGGCACCACCTGCAGCTCTGACAAGGGAGGCTCAGTCCTGCAGTCTGCACTCACACCTCCTCTCCAGATCTGCCATCTCCTTCAGGACCAGTGTCATGTTGTACTGCAGCTTTTGGAACTTGGCTGTGGGAACCTCAAAGCGGTATGCTGACCCATCAGAAAGCTTCAGCTGCATCAACATGCTTGACTACAGGGAGCAGGTCAGGGCACTTGTGGAAATCACCACATCCAGTCTCCACCTAAAGTCAGCAATGTGGGGAAGTCAGTCACCCTCCTGCTGTGCCACAGAGTTCAGGAGTGGGCGCTGGCTACCAAACACCACACTGGTCAAGTCCCCAACCAGGTCTTGGGGGATGGCAAGTTCCTGGAGTTGGTCCTTGAAGGCGTCAGACTTCAGGCTGGGGGAGGGAAGCCTGAGGGCCTGCTGGAGAAGTGTATGTGTGCCAGAAAGCAGGGCACCCAGTCACTCCTCTGACAAGCTGGAACTGGCACCCAGGCACTGCATGGCTTCTCGGTAGTCCGTCCCCTGCTGGCTGCTGACCACAAGCTTCAGCAGCTTTCTGAATGTGCTCCTGTCCAGGTATCCCAGAAACCGGGCCATTGCTGCCATCTCTGGAGGGAACTGGGTCCCCAGAAAACTGATCCGGCCACTGTAACTGTCAGCAGGATGATGCAGGTACTGGAGTCGCAGCGCCTAAGGCAGACATCCCTGCTTCCTCCTCTTTGATCTACCAGAGAGGAGGTCCCAGCTGCAGCTGCCTGAAAGGAAGCAGGAGAGAAGGCCAGTGACTCCCACATCCTTAGGACCTTAAGGATCATGTAGGCCCCACTGTCAGGATGCTGAGAGTTTGAACTACCAATGATAGTAGGTGTGATAGGGCTAAGGAAATGACCCTGTGAGACCCACATGAGTCCTGATAAGAAGGGAGGGTGCTCAGAGGAAGTGACATCTGAGATGAGCAGTACTGGCAGTCAAGTGGGTAAGGGAAGAGGACCAAGAAAAAAAAAAAAAAAAGGAGAGCACATGTGATCTTAGTCCTCTAAGATTGAACTAAATAGGAGAAATGTTCACGAGGCACAAGGCACGGCAGCTGGGATCTCTCACTACTCAACCCACAATACTGAGAATATTCCTGCAGGAGTTAATTATTTTCA
This sequence comes from Sciurus carolinensis, assembly GCF_902686445.1. Lineage (NCBI taxonomy): Eukaryota > Metazoa > Chordata > Mammalia > Rodentia > Sciuridae > Sciurus > Sciurus carolinensis. The sequence goes on from NW_025920155.1 coordinate 1,405,127, forward strand.
CCTCACAAAGGAAATCCAGCCTACAATTGCAGTTGCCCAAGCCAAGGCCTAGAGTCTAAACCTGTGCACTCAGCAGGGCCACGTTAGCAAAGGGACTACACGCAGCCTCCCCTGCAGGGGAGCCAGGCAGAAGCACGTGCCCCACGTATAGAGGGCTGTGGCACTACCTGAAAAAACTGTGGCGACACCCTCGTCATTGGCGACGTGTGCACACATCTGCCCCAGGGAAAGAAAGTGCACGATCCACCTCAAAAAGTCGGGCAGAGGCAGAAGGGTGCTCGCCACTCTCTCGCCAGTATCCAGAGGCCCCTCGGCTCTGACGGGCCGCTGTTGCCCAGGTCCAGCTCCCCTCTTCAGCCCACATGGCTCTTTCGCACCCTGTATGCGTTCTGGGGCCGCTCTCCAAGCAGTCCACCTGGTACTCGAGACAAACTCATACCTCAGTCTACCATGTCAAGGTGCCAGGTCCTGGCGAGCGGCGCCACAGTGGGGAGGCCGCCCGCATGACAACCCCTTGCACGGACCGCGACCCAGACCCCGAGCCCCCACACCCCCGCACCTGGAGCTGTCCGCAGTTGCAAACTGGCTAGGCAACTTTTGATGAGGTTCTAACTTAAAGAAATGACCTTGCAGACCAGAATAGGAGGAAGAAATGCCAAAGGCAATAATGACCTCGATTCCTCCACTATCTAGAGAGGAAGGCCCAGAGACTCTATTTAGCAGAACCCACAAGCATATGATACAGCTTCAAGTAGCTAAGGCATCCCCAGCACCGCAAAAAAAAAAAAAAAAAAAAAAAAAAAAAAGAAAAAAGAAGCTAAGGCAGATGTCTCTGGATTTCCAAAAAAGAATTATTCACAAATGTGATCAATCCATTGACCTAATAATGCTTATTCTACTAAAAGGAAAAAAAAAACTCTCATTGGGGAGCGTAAAGCATAATAAAGTGGAGAAAATAAATTAATATATTGTCAGTCACAATAACAGAATTCAGACACATCTTCCTGTGTGATCCACTGGAGATAATTTGGTTCCTGGAAGATATGATAAATCCAGGCTGATCTCTGAATTCCAGGATAAACATGAACACATTTCTTTAGAAATCTCATCTCCACAATTACATCAGGAAATGACTCTTACTTCACTGTCAGCTAGAAAATTATAGGTTTCAAAATAGTTCTTATTTTTGCAATTATTTACAACAACTATGTGGGAACTTTAGTTTGTTTCTTATTTCACCAAGTTGAGTTAAAATTGTGTTAATCATAAGCATTAATAATGTAGAAACACACAGAATGGAAGAGGGAATGCTTATTAGTTATTTTCTGGGATAATTTCTAGAAGTAGAATTTCTGAGTTGAACATTTTGTGCAGCCTTTAAGGTGCTGGACATATTTGGACATTTTGTTTAATGGAGGGTGTGTCCACTGCCATCAAGGTAGGTGCCCCATACCCACACATTCCCAGGCAGCTGCCTCTCTCCACCCTGGTTGCCCTCTTGGTTGCACATTAGCAAGAGTGTAACCCCACAGGTTCCAAACCCAAATGGTGGCCACCAAAGTTTCCATAAGGAGATCCCTGCATAGGAACAGGTTCAAAGTCCAATTTCATCTGTGGACCAAAACACTGGAGTTCCATCCAGAGCATGAAAGAGCCAGTGGCAAGCCCATCCTGCAGGAGAGCCTGAGAAGAGTAAAGTGAACTCCACCATCTCCAGCTGCAGCAGAGTTCTTGCTTTCTTGCCCATGACCAGACCTGTGTAACAGGAAGCCAAGAGCAATGACAAGAGGGTAATTCATTTCTCACCATGAGAAATCTTGTTTTGAAAGGTGAACTTTAAAAATAAATTAAACATAGACTGTTTTGATATCAAAATCTTGCCTAGAAAAAAATTAAGAAGAAATAAAGCAAAAGTTCAAAAGGGCAGGTGATACAGAGAAACAGTCCACTCCAGCTCTGGAGTCTACCACCTCTACAATCTTCTCATTGCAGCAGATCATGTGTGTAGAGATTCACCCATGTCATCCTTGCCCATGTGGTGAATGTGCCTTTTGAGCACACTTGTCTCACAACCATTCAGAGAATCACCCCCCCCTCAGCAGCTCCTCATCCTCCTATCTTCCTCTGCCTTTGTCCACACCAACAGAGGCCCTGACCTGTGTTTGCATTTTACATTAATGAGTTTGCAGAATGAGCATGTGCTTTCATGGTTCTGGCTTTTCCTCACTCAACATTGTTTCTATTAATTGCCAATTTTATTCATTGTTTTATGTGTAATTTTAGGTTTTTCATTCTCTTTATTGGATAGTTTATTATTATATATTTTGAATGTGTGCATGTATGTATGTGTGTGTGTGTCTGTGTGTAATACAGCTTAGTTTATTCAACCCCTGGATATTTGAGTTTTTTCTAACTGTTACAACTACTGCTGCTTTAAACATTGTAGTACATGGATTTTGGGAAAAGTGCACACAGAATTCATTTGGGTATATTTAGGGGTGGTGTTGGTGAATCGCAGCACATATCTATGTTTACTTTGGGTCAATAACAGATTTGACTGATAGTACTAAACAATTTTATGAGGTGATTGCATCAATTCCAATTCTTGTCTGAATTATATTTTTAATCATTTGTAGTATGTAACATTACCAGTCATTTTCTTGGGTAAGTTTATTGCCTATTAGATTTAGTACATTGTGTTAGGCACATGGATGCTGAATATCTTTATGCTCTGTTCATCTGGAGCCAAGTTACCTGGATTCACATCTGGGTTCTCTAGTTTAATAGTTATGTGACACTGGACAAATCTTGAATCTCTGTGGCCCAGTTTTCCCCTCTGAAACTGAGATGACAGCATCTCTCATCTCACAGGTTGACCGTGGCAGTGGGGTGGATGTGTGGTGTTCTTGGATCACAGCCTGCATCCTGCAGTGGCTCAATGTGTTTGCTTCTACTGCTTCATTCAAGAGGAGTCTGAATACAATTCTTCTAATCAAAAAAGGCAATTAATTTTTTTATGGTAGAAAAATGTGAAATTAACACCCTTAAATATTTTTTATAATGCTCTTTTAAAATATTTTACCTAGGTCAAGAGGAATTGCAGTGTTGGAAAGACTCTGAGACAGGAGTCAAGAGCTTCATTGCCAAGTCATCTCCATTGCTGCCCTGGGGACCTATGGATGCCCCTTCCCTCTTGAGGTTCCCGGGTTTCATACCATGTGAAAACAATGGTGTGTCCCCAGATGTGGTGGGCTGGGATGATGCTTACCCGCATCCTCTTTGGAGGGAGGATTCAGCAGTACTTCCGCCTATCATTTTGTCCATGTAGAAAGTACGCGGACAAAATGTAGACAGGTATATTAGTGCCTGGCCAAAAGCCTGTCCCCTCTTCTTGCCCTCATCCCCAAGAAGGCAACTCCTGGCTCTTAGAGATCAAACACAACTGGTTTAAGATTTATTCCCTTCACTGTGCCAGTGACTGGTTCAGCGGAGCTTGCAGCCATAGGTTGAGGTCAACGACAGCTTCCAGCTCATCTCTGTGCTCGTCTGAAGAGAGGACTTCGTGAGGAGCGAATCTCACCTTTGCCCTTCCATATTTTTGGATTCCATGTATAGACACCATGCATGTGTGGGCAATGTGGAAGGACAGGCCTGAAGACCAAAGCCAGGGCTCTCAAGATGATGGGCATGAGGGCTGCAGCCACTGCCGCCACCTCTTACCAGCGCCGTTGCTGCAGGGGATTGTGGGAGCCTCCGCGTCCCGCTCGCTGGGAGAGAGGTACCTCTCCTTTTCCCTCTCCCTTTCCCTAAGAGTTGTCTGCTGGTTCTCAGCTTGAAGAAGATTCTACAGTTCTTATTGATCCTTTTTCTTGGCGTTACCATTTTTGAAGCAAAGTAACTTAGCTTTCTAGTTTGAGCCTTCTTTTTGGCCATCTTAAAAAATTTATTTTAATCTATAAAATAGACAAGAGATAGTTCTACAATGTCCAAGTCATTCCAGCAGTCATCTCTCAGTAGGGACACACAGGGTCATGGGCGTGACCTGTCTGCAGCAGGAATAGGCCTTCTTGCTGCTGCTACCCAATCTTTAAGTATGCCAGCATCTCTTGGATGGATGAACTGGGGTACTGCACGCCTTGCTAGTTTAATGAATCTTGGAATGAGTTCTTCATTGAATCAACAAGGAGCTCATAGTGCACTGTCTTCTGCTAGTACTTCTTCCCATAATTTGCAGTCTATATTTAACACTGGAAGTAGAGGTCCACTCTCTTTGTCTTCTCAACACTGTGGAGATGCAGACCAGGCCAGTAACATTTTGGTCTGTCTGCTAGAGACTTAGATGAACTGAGTCCGTTCTCCAGAGGACAAGATTACTCCTGAGAATTTGCCCCAAATCCTTCTGCAGCTTAAAAGGAGGAGAACTGAAGAAGGCCCTACACTGAGTTATGGTAGAGATGGCAGATCTGCTAAACGGGAGCCACCATACAGAGTACCTAGGGATAATTGGGAAGAAAAAAGGCACTTTAGAAGAGATAGTTTTGATGATCGTGGTCCTAGTCTCAACCCAGTGCTTGATTATGACCATGGAAGTCGTTCTCAAGAATCTGGTTATTATGACAGAATGGATTATGAAGATGACAGATTAAGAGATGGAGAAAGGTGTAGGGATGATTCCTTTTTTGGTGAGACCTCGCATAACTATCATAAATTTGACAGTGAGTATGAGAGAATGGGATGTGGTCCTGGCCCCTTACAAGAGAGATCTCTCTTTGAGAAAAAGAGGGGCGCTCCTCCAAGTAACAATATTGAAGACTTCCATGGACTCTTACTGAAGGGTTATCCCCATCTGTGCTCTATATGTGATTTGCCAGTTCATTCTAATAAGGAGTGGAGTCAACATATCAATGGAGCAAGTCACAGTCGCTGATGCCAGCTTCTTCTTGAAATCTACCCAGAATGGAATCCTGACAATGATACAGGACACACAATGGGTGATCCATTCATGCTCCAGCAGTCTACAAATCCAGCACCAGGAATTCTGGGACCTCCACCCACCTCCTTTCATCTTGGGGGAACAGCAGTTGGACCAAGAGGAAATCTGGGTGCTGGAAATGGGAATCTTCAAGAACCAAGACACATGCAAAAAGGCAGAGTGGAAACTAGTCGAGTTGTTCACATCATGGATTTTCAGCATGGGAAAAACGAGATATCAACTGTTGCAGCTAGTGGAACCTTTCGGAGTCATTTCAAATCATCTGATTCTAAATAAAATTAATGAGGCATTCATTGAAATGGCAACAACAGAAGATGCTCAGGCTGCAGTGGATTATTATACAACCACACCAGCATTAGTATTTGGCAAACAGTGAGAGTTCATTTATCCCAGAAGTATAAAAGAATAAAGAAACCTGAAGGGAAGCCAGATCAGAAGTTTGATCAAAAGCAAGAGCTTGGACATGTGATGCATCTCAGCAATTTGCCCCATTCTGGCTATTCTAACAGTGCAGTCCTTAAACTTGCTGAACCTTATGGGAAAATAAAGAATTACATATTGATGAGGATGAAAAGTCAGGCCTTCATTGAGATGGAGACCAGAGAAGATGCAATGGCAATGGTTGACCATTGTCTGAAAAAAGCCCTTTGGTTTCAGGGGAGATGTGTTAAGGTTGACCTCTCTGAGAAATATAAAAAACTGGTACTGAGGATTCCCAACAGAGGCATTGACTTACTGAAAAAAGACAAATCCTGGAAAAGATCTTATTCTCCAGATGGCAAAGAATCTCCTAGTGATAAGAAATCTAAAACTGATGGTTCTCAGAAGACTGAAAGTACAACCGAAGGTAAAGAACAAGAAGAGAAATCAGGTGAAGACGGTGAGAAAGATACAAAGGATGACCAGACAGAACAGGAACCTAATATGCTTCTGGAATCTGAAGATGAGCTACTTGTAGATGAAGAAGAAGCAGCAGCACTTCTAGAAAGTGGCAGTTCTGTGGGAGATGAGACTGATCTTACTAATTTAGGTGATGTGACTTCTGACAGGAAAAAGGAGCCTTCAGATAAAGCTGTAAAAAAGATGCAAATGCCAGTGCTTCAGCAGCAGCAAAGAAAAAGCTTAAAAAGGTGGACAAGATTGAGGAACTTGATCAAGAAAATGAAGCAGAATTGGAAAATGGAATAAAAAATGAGGAAAATACAGAACCAGGTGCTGAATCTGCTGAGACTGCTGATGACCCCAACAAAGATACAAGTGAAAATGCAGATGGCCAAAGTGATGAAAACAAGGAAGACTATACAATCCCAGATGAGTATAGAATTGGACCATATCAGCCCAATGTTTCTGTTGGTATAGACTGTGATACCTAAAACAGGGTTTTACTGTAAGCTGTGTTCACTCTTTTATACAAATGAAGAAGTTGCAAAGAATACTCATTGCAGCAGCCTTCCTCATTATCAGAAATTAAAGAAATTTCTGAATAAATTGGCAGAAGAACGCAGACAGAAGGAGGCTTAATATGTTCAAGAAGCTTAATTTCAAAGATAACAATGGTTCTTTGTTTTTAATATTAACCTTTTTTAAATACAATACTGATAGTTAGAAGGAAAAAAAAAAAAGATGATGGGCATGAGGAGAAAGACTGACCTTTCAGTTGCATGTTGATCCAACCTCGAGAGCTCCCTCTTCTGGGTTTTCTGTGGGACTTGAATAATTGCCCTGTGATTTAACTCACAGTTGGCAGGATTTTTTTTTAATTACTTGCAACTGTCCTTCTACTAAGTGAGGAGATCCAATACTCAGAGTAAAGGAAAATGAGGGAAGGGACAGAGAGCTCTGCTATACCTCAGTTCTGCACAAAATTTCCCTATGCCCAAGGCAGACTCCATACCCTTCTTCACCCAAGCCTTGTGCCTGGATTAGTCCTAATCATTCCCAACTCCATGTAGACCTTCTCCCATCAGGGACATCTCCTCTGACTCTCAGGCTGAGTTGGTGTATTCTTCTGGTGCATTCACTGCAAGGTTCAAGGAGAAGTTCTCCCCTCTCCATGCATGGACCAGAACCCCCAGGTGCACAGAATGTGACCTGTCAACTACTCTGTCCCTTGAGGATGGAGAGTTGTTTATTTCTGTGTTCTCAGTCTTTGACTCCTTAACACAGTGCCTGGCAGAGTAAGGGCTTGATAAATGAATACAAAATGAGGCTGATGTTGTACTCATTGAAGGATTTCTGCACAGCTTCCTGCTTTCTCTCTCAATTCCAATGTCTGGTGATGTCCTGGGCAGAAGTGTGTGGGATAGAAGGAAATTTGCCTTTCCTTCTTTATTTGGTACCAGAGATGCAACCAAGTGGAGCAACATCCTCAATGCTTTTTATTTTTATTTTGAGACAGGCTCAGGTCTCACCAAATTGCTGAAGCTGGCCTTGACCTTGTATCCTCCTGCCTCAGCATCCCTCTTTGCTGGGATGACAGGCATGTGCCACCATGCCCGGCCCTTCTTATTCTTGATGTGTCCATGTGAATTTGGTTGAGACATCCACCTCCATATGCTGCCTTATACCATTTCCATCTGGGGAAATAACAACTTCACACTGTTCCCTGGAAGCAGTTCTCACACCTCTTATTCTTCCTCCTCAGTTCCCTACTTAACAAACTGGAATGGTGCTGCTCTTCTCCCATGACGCTGGTTCCTGGAAAACCCAGTGAAGCAGGTTAGGACATGGTGCTTTACAGGCTGTCTTGGGCTCACTTCACAGTCCAGTCTTCTCACTTTGGGGCCAGGACACCAAAGTCATTCAAACGCAATTGGATTCTACCCAGGAAAGGTACTATATTTTCTGCCTTACAGCCCTTGAACTTCCCTCTCCTTCTTTGGAGGAAGTCAAAGCAGTTAAGAACAAGGTGCATTTTTAAGATTTCAACCATGACAAAGGGAGTCCAAGATTGTACCAGTCTTGTATCAACTACTGAAAAGAAAGATGGGAGAAGCAGCACATCTGCAGGGCACAGGCAGCAGGCAACCTGATCAGTACTCCACTCTGGCAGCCCTTCATCTCCTGGTGAATTATTGATATCTTGGTCTGATTTTGAAGCTCCTTTTAAATATTTGTTTAATTTCCTCGTTTATGAGAACATAAAGCATCTCTCCCTGGGATACCCTAATAATTAGCTTAGAAGTCCTGGGTGTTTGTTTATGGGTTGTCATTGGCAGTTAGATGCATCATTTTAAATATTTATGAAAATATTAATAAATAAATATCTCTTTGCAATTGGTATTAGATGGTAAGGCCAGAGTTATGGCATGAATTTTCCTTTGGCACAAACCACCATAGAGAAAAAAAATTATTTTCTGTTAAATCCCTGGAATGAGAAGAACAATTTAGGAGAATAAAACTAATTGCTTTCTGGACCACAGACTTCCTTTATGTTTTCCTGCTGACATTTCTAAACAATCATTACTGCAGCAATTCTAGTGTCTCCCATCTCACTTTCTTCCTCCTTGTATATTCTTAGGGTTCCTAATTTGAGAATAGTCTGTTTCTGAGCAGTTGATTCCTATATCAGCCCCATGACATGCCCCACTCAGCCAGAGTTTAGATAAAGTACAGGACAGGTAAATGAAGTTCAGAAAAAACAATGTAAACATTTTTAGTGTAAGTATGGCTCAGATATTTTGTGGGATATACTTGTGCTGAAAAGTTACTAATTGCCTCATGTTTGGGAGAATCCACTGAGAGAGTTCACCTGGACTTTTCTGGAGAAAGAAAAAGTTAGCAAGGGTTTGGATGAGCACTACATATTGAACAGTTAAGGGGTCCCATCCATCTCTGCTCACTGCCTAATTGATACCAGTGGGAAACATAGAAATGTGGAATGGAGCCTCAACTTGTTGTGTCCATCTTTTCTGTTTTTCCCCATGTTTTTCTATCTCAAAACCATTCATTTACTGAAACAGATGGCAGCCAGAGGCAATATTTACAGCAAATGTAGATAACTGCTTTATCATGCAGAGTTATATCTTTCTCACTCCTGCCTAGAAGGTCAGCCTTGTTTGTGACCCAAGGCAAGTAATGTCTGAAATTTATATATTGTTCTTTTAGCAGAACTATTAAAAGTGTGGACTTCTCTTCAACCTGAGAGCTACTTCTTCCCATTTTCTTACATTGCTGAATTTTATCATGAGTCATACAGGTATTGTGCCTCAGGTGCTGTCCTTGAATATGAAAATTATTCTCATTTGAAGCTCCTGTTGTATCAATTGATCTGATGCTCCCACATTGCCATCTGCAGATGCCCTGCCTGTTATTAGAGTCACTCTTCAGAAAAAATTTCATCCATTTTATGAAATGCTTCATATTTTGCAAGATGTGCAACTACACTTTGCAATCCATTGACATAAGTTTTGCATGTTACTCTCAGACACTGAGGTCACCTGGCACCTGGGAGGAAGGATCCACCAGCAGAGGCATCACTACACGGTGGGGTGGTGATCCCATGTTAAGTGTGTGGGGGAGTGTTTGAACAGGGATACATGTACAAGCAATGAGTTGATTTAGCAGTTGTCTTCTTATCATGACAATGTTTGCTGTTCTACACTGCTCTGTGCAATGTGGGCTCAGAGAACAAATTCTTGATTCTGAGACTCTGCTGTTATTTGAATGCAATTCTTCTGTTGGAAATGTAATTCTCAAATTCACATATTGATGGTAGTTGGGAGTGGGGCCTTTGGAAGGCAATAGGGATTGGATATGGTCATGAGGTTTCTGTCCATAAAAACAGGTATTTCTTGACTGACACTCCAGACACAGAAGTCTTCAAACATGTTTTGTTGGTTCACATAAATTATTTAGTTCAGAATTGCTGGAGTAGTGCTAATGTCAAAAAATGGGTAATATTCATAAAAATAATGTCTAATAGTTAAAAAGCACTGAGATAAACCAAAGGCCACATGGGAGCCTCATTCCATGAGAATTTCTGATCCAACTCTTAGCACAATAAGTAGGTTATATCTAGAAGCAAAATAACCCATTTATAATATAAAAAATTTCAGAGTTGAATGACCACCTCAAAAGTTAGTACCCCCAAGTTCATTCCTCACAAATTGATTCCTTTGGTGACCTGGAGCCAATCATTTCACTTTTTTCACCCTCAGTTGCTGTATATACAAACTGAAGACAAAATTATTGATTTGAATGTCCAATAAGATGAAATGTGGACAAACTTTTTAATCAGTAGGTCAAATATAAAGAAAGGATCTTCAAGTAGAACATTAGCACTACTCCAGCAATTCTGAACTAAATAATTTATGTGAACCAACAAAACACGTTTGAGGACTTCAGTGTCTGGAGTGTCAGTCAAGAAATATCTGTTTTTATGGACAGAAACCTCATGACCATATCCAATCCCAATTGCCTCCCAAAGGCCCCTCTCCCAACTATCATCAATATGTGAATTTGAGAATTACATTTCCAACACAAGAATTGCATTCAAATGACAGCAGAGTCTCAGAATTTCAAGTGTCTGTGGACATCAGCCTCCCTTCCCATGGCATTAATAGAAAAATTGAATGTAACTGGGCTTCTCATTCCCAAGCTCCCTTGCAGCTGAGGGGAATACAGGATGAAGTTCTGGCCAATGGGACAGAGAGGAGTGTGTGTGATTTCCAGGTCATGCCCTTAGAGCAAAGGGGATTTTCTTTTTTTATTTAATTACTTTTATTATTGCATTATAATTATACATGATAGTGGAATTCATTGTGGTCTATTCATACATGCACATAATATAATTTGATCAGTCTCATTCCCCACCCCTGGTCCCTCCTCTATTCCACTTTCCTGCTCTTCCGCTCTACTTATCACCTGTTATTATTTTTTAATTAATGCATTATATTTATACATATGTATATGTATATGTATGTAAGTGTGATTTACTGTGGCATATTCACACATGGACCTAACATCATTTGGTAGATTTAATTCTCCATTACTTCCCCATGCCCTCCCCTCCTTTGTCACTCTTGATGCCCTTCTGCTGGGATTCTCTGCATTTACAAACACATCAGTAAAACCACACTCTCTTGCACACACACACACACACACACACACACACACACATACACCTTTCCACACATATATACATTCATCCTCATGTGTGTATAACACACATGAGATGAAAATACACAGGTAGAAGCCACTCAATCATTACCTTGCCCTGACAGAATACAACATCATCCGAGCCCCCAAATTAATGCCCTGTGCCCACCCACTTGCCACATGCATAGCCCATCAGGAACACACACATCGCACACCCACTTGTCAACAGTGCAGGAAACACAGACACCCTGAGGTCCTTTCTGAACGTAAACAAATGCTCACTCATCTGTTTTCATCTATGGAGCATCTGAGCTGCCTGTAATTTGATGCACGGCAGCTGTCAGATGCCCTGGGTGCCAGAGGATGGAGCATCAGATATGAGGGAGCTGGGGAGGGTTGCTGAAAGAGAGAAGAGGGAAATCAGACCTGAAGGATGACCAGAAATCTGCTATGGACAGCTGTGAAGACCATTCATGCATTCACGCATTCTGCTTTAAGCAATGCCTTCATTTATTTGTTTGTGAATTATGTGCTTCCTCCAGGAGAATCCCAGCTCTCAAGGGGCACGAGTATGTTTTTCTGGAAGCTTCATCTCCAGAATTGAATAGGGTGTGACATATACCTGTGCCCTTAGTGAGTGACTGCAGAATCCATAAATGCTAACGCCATTCTCCCTGGGCTATGAGGGATGCGACATGTCTTGCATCTGATGAGATGAGCTGTTTTAAGCCATTGATGAGCAGTTAGAATCTTCTGTCCCTTCATAAGCAGAAGGTGAGATTACTGTTCCTTTCACCTGAGAAGTAGTTTGGAATAAGTGAGTTAGGCAGAACCAAGATTCCACAACTTGTTTGGTGACTTCAAAGCTGTGGACAAGGCAGAGGAGGAGGGATGAAGAGGAGGAAAGAGAGAAAGGGAAAGGGGGGAGAGAAGAAAGGGAGGGGACACAACTTCACAGAGAAATTAAAAAAACTGAGAATGGACACCCTCATGATCAAGTGGCCATGAACACTGGAACTAAGTGCACCTGGGAATGATGTAGCCCAGAAGACAGAGGGAAGGTAGTGCAGTGTGGGCCTTTCTAAGCATGTTTTTTTTTAATATTTTGCTGTCTCTGGGCCACAGTTGTGCATAATCTCAAGAACTGGTCTAGGGTGGAGTTTCTCAAAGGGTCCTTCCTGGACTGTGTCATAGTTTAGGTATGAAGTGTTCCCCAAAACTCATGTGTGAAGCGATGTCAGAATTTTCAGAAGTGAAATAATTAGATTATGAGTTGTGGACTAAAAAGGGGATTAATGCATTTATATGGATTAACTGGATGTAGCTCTGGGCAAGCAGGGTGTGGCTGGAGGAAGTTGGTCACTGGGAGCCTGCCTTTAGAGTTTATATTTTGTCCCTTTTGAGTAGAGCTCTCTCTGCTTCCTTGTCATCATGTCCAGAGCTGCTTTCTTGTACCACATCTTTCTACCATGATATTCTGCCTCACCTCAGACTCAGAGCAATGGAGTTGACTGACCATAGACTGAAACTATGAAACCAGGAGTCAAAATAAACTTTTCCTCCTCTAAGTTATTCTTACCAGATCTATTGGTCACAGCAATGAAGAACTGGCTAAAATTGGGAGATTTCACGTAGTGGTATTTTAGTAGCTATCAGCAAGAAAAGAACTAGCAATAAGGTAATGATTATTATTCCCATAGATACCATAGAGAGGAAGTATAAGACTGGGAATATAGGTGATGTGCCCAGGTGGGGAAGTAGTCACCACTTACTGCTGGTGGACGTGGGTGACCATGTGTGGGAAACAATGGCCTAGGTGAACTTGAAGGAGCCTTCTGCTCTGTTACTTTAAGGCACAAAGGTTCTGGTCAAGTTGTGAACAAGTTAACTCAAGAGGGGCCCCATGGAGTTCTCTGCAACACTCAACACCCCCACTCTTGGATGAGGAAGTGAATCATACAAGCTCACCTCAGAGTTTTCCTCCATCCTCTGGAAGCCAAGAAGTATTCTGAGAGATTGGGAATCATTCTAAAGGCCTTAGACTCTGCCTAATGTGGACTCTGAGCCTTTGAACTAGCTATTCCCTCCTGGGTCATTCTTCCCTGTGCTCTAATTTGGTCACCCTTATCTTCAGCTCCCACTCATGTGTCACTGCTCTCTGCATGCCTGTATGTGACACACACGTTCAACATTCTCCAGCTCATGGTGCAAACTTGTCTCCTGGGCTGGAAGCATCCTATTTACTATTTACTTGACAATGTGTTGAGGGCCCAGTGAGTTCCATGAGAGAAGAGGTGGTATGAGAATTTGACTGTTGATTCCTAGCAAGGATTTGTTTTTGCTGAATGAACAAACAGCCCACCACAGACTCCTCCTGCCTCTGCCTCCCAAACATGCTCCTATTTATTTTTCAAGTCACCTAGGACTGCTTTCTCTCTTCAGAGCAGATGTGGGGCCTTCATAGTAGAACCTATTTTTCAGCCTATTTTAAAAACGGCTAATGGAGCTGATCCTCAGTCAACCAGAACCTGTGTCTATGGTTTCAAGAGAGTTAATCAAGGTCCCCAAATGGGTGTCCTGGCCTACCAGATTCTGTGTGGCCAGGATGGAAACTCATGTCTCTTGGGACACATGGTAGATT